>NW_024868164.1:33349-87304 GCF_013358625.1 Macadamia integrifolia
CCTACGTCCCCGGTGAGATGAGATCCTGCTTCACTATCAATGGAGAATAGGGTTATAGCGCTCGTCCTCACACCTCTCAGTATTGCTTGCATTACAGAGAAAGAAACCCTCACTACAAATATATAGCGAAAAAACCCTAATCCGAATTAAACTACAATTGCCACCCTAATCTAGATTAAATTACAATTGCCCTCAAATAAAAAATTCGAGTGGGGGGCTGCACCCCCCTACACCCCCTGCTATGCAGGGGGGCCTCCTGTCCCCCTTGCAACCCCCACGGCCCGCTAACCGGCTAGCGGGACCGCCGTCCTGGCTGTCTAGGTGCTGCACCAATACTCCCTGGATTAAACTGCGACGGAATACAAGACATCATACACCAACACTTGGTTGGTCTGCTCGCTCATTGGCCGTTGGGTCATTTTTCTTAGTGACCTGGACGTGAGTGCTATTGGTGGATGAATCCTTGTCCATGTCAACATAACTGATTTCATAACGATTAAGCTAACCACAGTTCAGTCTTGGTCAAATAACCGTTAACCTCAATCATGGTGTGATTTACTGACCATGGTTGAGTTAAACAGTTACGATATCACTATCCCATGGTTAGCCATGGAATTTAAGTGACGTGGTGGGTATGGTATGTCAAAGGTAGAGCCGACCAGCTCCTAAGTCGTATGGAACCAACCATAATACTTTCAGCTAGGGGAGGGGACCACTCTATCGTGTGTTCACATGGGGAAGTATTGATCCGACCAGGGTGAACACGAGCAACTACTAAAATCCTAGACAATTAAGGTATAAATGGCAAAATATATAGTCCCACTCAAGCCTAAGTGCCCAACCCCAAGTTCCAATAGTGCCAGACGAAAGGAACCCAAAGGATGAATGGGTTGTTGATCAAACAAGGCCAGGTTGAGCCCCACCCAACTGGTATCCATTTACTTGGCTTCTTGGTATCTCTGCAATTTCCATTGTAAGAAAGCCCGGAGATAAATCTAGATAGACCACCTATCTCCTAAGTAAAGAAAAAGATTAGGTTTCTTGATGTCCATCTCAATTTGTCAACTTCAGATCAAGTTAGAACCAAACCATTGGGTTTCTAATCATCTGATACTCTTTATCTCCCAAAGATTTTTTTTTGGTGGTTCAATGCTCCCTGACAAGGAGTGCATCCTGCAGACAGTAGGTTTGTTTTTTTGAGTTGAACTGTATCGATTTGCCGCAAAAGCTTCAAGAAGGTCAATGCAAACGAATTGTATCAAGCAGTACTGAACCCAACATCAGTAACATAAGAAAGACAATAAGAGAGAAATTTACATGATTTACATCCAATTTCAATGAAGCCTACAACTGTTGCTAACTGTCTCTAATCAAATTGGTCGGCTCACTCAAAACATTTTTGGGCAATTCATACTTCGCACCTGTAAAATAAGTCTTATAAGAGCAAAATCACTTAATGAAGTAGTTCGCACAGGAATTAGATGAAATACAAAGAAATTACTGAAACCAAAGGTTACAAAAAAGGTGGATACCTCTCTCATCATAGCATGTTGTCAAGTCGGCACTTGTAACAAGGATACCCGCACTGTCCACAATTGCCTGTGCAAGAGTTAAATCAGCCTCAGTAGCGGCCCGGAGTGCATCCCAAATTTCTGAAAACAATTGAAAGTTTCAAACTTCACTCAAGTCTTTTCATTTCTGCATTGTTCCTTCAAAAAAAAAAAAAAAAAAAAAAAAAAAAAAGGACTCTATTGCAGACCTTATCCCCCACCCCACCCACCACCAAAAAAAAAAAAAAAAAGAGCAAACCCTCAAATTGGGTTAGAGCCCCTACCAATCGGGTTATTTTCTTAATCCATGTTCAAGGTATCATTGCAGGAATGCAAGATATGATTCTGACATGAAAAAAACAGCTCTAAACTCCTCAGGCAGGGCCCAAAATATTTTGAGGTTTCGCTCCATGCAAAATCCACCTACCCGACTTCATTAACTTTCATTTAATTCTTAAGAAAGATTCACATTGTTATATATCAATTATTTAATATTTCAAGAAAAATAACACAAGCCATAGATGACAGATTTAACCATGGCTTCATAGCAATACATACTCTGATTCTGTAGCAGGCAGGAGTTCAAAATGCTCACAACTTGAAGCCAACTATGGCTTCTTTCTCTAGTACTACAGATCAAATTCTCTTTGAAAAACCAATAAAAGTTGTATATGTTGGTGTACGATGTCTTATATTCCGTCGCAGTTTAATCCAGGGAGTACTGGTGCAGCACCTAGACAGGCAGGATGGCGGTCTGTCTTTCTGGATTAGGGCAATTGTGTACCTTCCGGATTAGGGTTTTTTCGCTATATATTTGTAGTGAGGGTCTTTCTCTGTAATGCAAGCAATACTGAGAGGTGTGAGGATGAACGTTGTAACCCTATTCTCCATTGATAGTGAAGTAGGATCTCATCTCACTGGGACGTAGGCAACCTTGCCGAACCTCATAAAATCCGTGTGCATTGTTTGTTTTGTTTTTTCCATTAATCTTTTGCATCATTTTAGGGTTGCATTTCTACAGTATAGGGGACATTTCTTAAAACAATGGTAAAAAGTTCAGGCTGCCGGGGCAAATGTTTAGGTTCGAATCTTGAGGGGCAGCCACTTTGCGCAAAAATGCCAAAGGTTAGGACCAACTTCAAACTCACCCCTCCCAGGACCTCACATAGGCAGGACTAGCACTAAGCAATGGTCCTTTAAACCAATGAAGGTTGTATGGAAACATATTAACATATGCTGCATATGGGAGTACTTATTCCACATGCAAATGTTATTGCTAGAGTTATATGGAAATTTACGGTGAACTACATATTTGTCCCAGTCCTACCTGCTTGGTTTATGTGCTCTCCGCATTCTCGTCTCTCACAAACAGTCTTCTCTCCCTTCCTACCTAGCCATGATTTGCTGCAGTTGTATTAAACCAGGTAAATCAGCTTCAAACCAATTAACTGGCTCATAACTTTGTATGTCCTCTTCCCTCTTCATAAATTATTGGAAAATTCAATTCTGTTTCTGATGCTGGTTAAGTAGTATGAACCCTAGGTTCAAATTACACACCCCTTTCAACGAGATCCCAAGCAAAACCCAAAACAGAAATAGGTCAACAATAAGGTCAAAAGTAAACCTTATCGGATGCGGTTCAAATTCTGGTCATAGGTAGGACAATGTCAGGATAACAACCTCAAAAGACTGACAATTCAGCAGTCGGATCGAAGTCAATGGTCAAAGAAGAAAATCTGCAAAATAAAGGGGCAGATTTGGGAGGTTTTTTTATTACTCCAGATCAGATCACTGATCTGGATA
This sequence comes from Macadamia integrifolia, assembly GCF_013358625.1. Classification (NCBI taxonomy): domain Eukaryota; kingdom Viridiplantae; phylum Streptophyta; class Magnoliopsida; order Proteales; family Proteaceae; genus Macadamia; species Macadamia integrifolia. Next base: position 36,703 of record NW_024868164.1, read on the forward strand.
AAACCCAGGTCATACGTAGTTCCAACAGAGGAGAATAACATAGTCTAATCTCAGATTAATCCATCGGTTGGATTCTGAGATTGGACAGATTCCTTGGTCAAAATACCTCGAATCAAACTCAAAAATAGCAAGTTTCAATCCATATGACTGGCAATCAAATATAAGCATCAAGGATTAGACTGCAGCAGGATCGAATTAACTTGTATTGAAATCATTGGATAGGATATGGAGTTGCAGAAAACAATTGGAACACTTGTTTAAATATTGATGAAGAAGAAGAAGATATGACTAAGCATCCCACCTAGCCTCGACAGGAGTCCCACCATCTATTAAAAAGTATCCCACCAACATAACACTGCATCTCACAGGAAATCTAAATCTCACAGAACAAAGAAAATGCTGAAACTAAAATCTCATTGATCAAATTAGTGTACAAGGAGGTAGCCCTTTACAAACTTACATAGAGGCCTCAAAAATAGACTCAAACAATAAAAAGGAAAGGCCTAACCCAATTCTTAACTAACAAGGTAACTATACTGACTCAAAACAGGATTAGAATGATAGAATCCTAATCCAGCCTAACCAACACACTTAATAACAATTAAAATAAAGACACCTACTTAACTAATCCCATATGCCATAGCCTGTACCCATATTATAGGTTCATTAGTGTCCTATTACAATGAAAACATATTGAATCAAAATCCCAGCCAGCATATATATAACCCAACCCAAAACTTATTTCTAATAAAAATAAGTCAATTTAGGTGATTTAAATGCATCAATTCTTCCCGGCTTGAAGAAACTCGACCTTGAGTTTTGCAAAGTCGAGGAATCAACTTTATGTGGTGAATGTCGGTCTTCAAACCATGACAAAACTCTAGTAGCTCGTGGATGTTAGGAATGCAGTCTTCAAGGCATGATGCTTTCTCTTCAAAGAACCTTGGTGGCATAACATGTGCTCAACTTCTGAATCAATTCATAGAGCCCTCAACTTTGGTAACCTTCTCATCAAAGACTTGGGACACAAGCTCAACCTCTTCAAGAACAACATCAAGAATGTGATGATTTTTTGTGGGGTGTTCTCGACCACTACCTAAACTTCCATTATTCTAGTTTTGTCTACTTTGATCTCTTCAACGTAGACCTCTTCAATAGAATTTTCTACTAGTTGATCTTTTGTCTTTGAAGCTCTAAGCATTGTCTCTTCTTTATCATCATAGTTGACTATGATCACTTCAGCTTTATCTTCAACTTCAGGCTCCTTTTCTTAAGTTGCTTCCTTCAATTTCTTGCTTCTTCACAAGGTTGTTGTTGGCTCTAGTATCATGCCGTACTTTCTCTGCTGGTAATTTTACAGGTTTGACCACTATGCGTAGCTAATTCAATTCCTAAGGACAACTCTAAATTTGATATTAATCGTGGACGAGGCTGTGCCATGGATCCGGTGGTTTTGGTACAGGTAGTCAATCCACTGATACAACTTCTTGACAATGCACTTACTGTAGCAGATCGAACCATATTACTGATGCTTGTTGGGCCAAACATGGTAAAACCTGAATGGGCAAATGAGTCGGCTAATGCAGCCATGACACCATGACTGATACTTCGACTGAGAAACTACTTCTAGTGGCATAATTAATGGTTCTACATCTGGAGCTTCGTCTACAATGTTTGTCCCTCAAGATGATTATAAACAAATACTCAAGCATCTTCAACAACTTGAGTCTGCATCTGCTTCCACCTCTACTAATACTTTAGCTCACACAAGTAACTCTGTCTTCTATACCTCTTGCTCATCTACCCCATGGATTATTGATTCTGGAGCATTTTGTCATACGACTGGTAAGTCAAACTTGTTTTCTTCTGTTGTAATAATGGGTTTTAGGAAAAGTGTCAGCTGCCAAATGGCCCTAAGGGGTTTAATGGTCTTTGTAATTCTCTAGAACTTTCTCTCCTTTTTTTTTTAATATATATAAATATATACTCATGGATCCATGTAGCCGACCCCATTTAGTTGGGATAAGGCTAAGTTGTGTTGTTGTTTTTCTCCATTATTATAAATAAAGAGGTCTGGTGTCATATTTAACATCAGTCATTACCCCATCCAACATGGTATCAGAGCCATAGGATCCAAAACCCTAAGGACTCTCCCTCTTCTCCATCTCTTTCTCTCTCTCATTTATCTCTCCCAACGCCTCCTTCCATCTACGCCTCCCTCCATCTCTCTTCATTTGCCTCTATTTCGTGGTGGGAGCTTTTTAAACCACCAAAAGGATTTTTAGCCTTCATTCATCCTTCCCTTGGGCTCTCAGACTCTCTTCTACAATGATTTGAGAGACCTAGACCCATTTTCATCGATTTTTTCAGGGTTTCCCCCCTAAAATCATTTTTTTCATTGCCAAGATGCTTTTTCCCTGTTCGATGCTCTGATTGTCTTAATGTCTATTGCGATTGGTGCTCCTTATCCTTGTAATGGTATGTAACAACCACTTTTCCATTTGAGGTCTCTGTTCTAGAGCTATCCCCAAAATCAATTTCTCAGTGTTTTTACCCTTTATCGATTTTTGGGTTTTTTAGCCTTTTTCTGGTGTTTTAGTGCTTTCTCTATCTCCGACTTGTGTCTCTTCTATTTGTAGAACCCCCTTGAGCAGCAACCTTGTCTACCAGCGCATCTGCTTCTACTGGCAGAGACACCATGATTCTTCCTACCTTTCCTCCTTGTGCTATCAAGCTTGATACCATAAACTACCTTATGTGATCACGCTCAGTCTGCATCTCCATCAAATCTCATGGCTATAAAAGGTACCTCATTGGAATCTTAAAGTATCCGATCACCTGTCCTGAGATTGACAAGTGGGAGTGTGTTAACTCTCTGGTTATGGCCTTCCTTGTCAACTCCATATTGCCACAACTTTCACGTGGCTATCTCCTCCTTAACTCGGCTGCGAAGATTTGGAAGTCTATCCAAGATATCTATTCCCAGGTGGGGAATGATGTTTAAGTCTTTAAGCTTCTATAGAATGTTCGTGATCTGAGGTAGAAAGGGATCACTCTGCCACAATACTGCTATAAGTTGCGGAGACTGTGGACTAAGCTGGACTTTTATGAGGATTATACTCCTTCCACCCTTGCAGATTTCACCAATTTTCAGAAGTGAGAGGACAAGATCTGGGTCTTTGACTTTCTGGCAGGTCTGAATGTAGAGTTTGACTAGCTGCGGTCTCAGGTTTTGAGTCGTGACCCCTTTCCTACCTTGGATTAAGCCTATGTTGTGATCCAACTTGAGGACAACTGATGTAACACTATGCTTCCACAGCCTACTACCACTCCTACTTGAGAGATTTGCACTTGTCTCTGGCACTCAGTCCTTTAGTGCAGCCCCACAGGCTGTAGCTCCTCTACCAGGACTCCAGTGAAGTGCAATTACTATGGGAAGGAGCATCACGCCAAGAAGCACTGTTGGAAGCTTCATGGCTATCCTGCTGATACATCTGAAAAATGGCAAGGGAAGGGTTGTGCCAGTACTCCTAGGAAGGCCGACCATACTGAGAGCCCTGACTCTAACTCTGCTCCTAGCACCTCACTAGCCTCGTTATAATCTGATGAGATTACTATCCTCCAGCGCCTTTTGACACGTCTAAACTCTCCTGCACCAGCCACTGAAGCTCTACTTATTCCAACCCTTATGGGTTACGTATCTCCTTCTCTAGCTATACTATGTCTGTCCCTTTGACTCTTTACATTATAAACTCTGGGGCTTCTACTCCTAGGACAGGCCATTTTCCTCTTTTCTCATAGTACACTACCTGCCCTAAGGTCAAGTTAGCTAATGGGAAATATTCCACTATTCTGAGAAAGGGCTTTGTTAGCTTTACCCCTTTTTTTTTATCTCTTTCTACTGTATTGTATGTTCCTTCTTTTCCCACTAACCTTTTGTCCATTCGTATTCTTACTTCCAATCTTAATTGCAGAGTCACTCTTTTTCCCGTCTCATTGTGTTTTACACAGGATCTGGTGATATGGGCAACGATTGGCTCTGGTAGGGTGCGTGGTGGCCTGTATCTCTTTGATGATGATTCGGTATTGGTCTTTGGTCAGGCTCTTCAAACATCTTCTACGTCACCTCCCATCTCTGAGTTAATACAGTAGCATCGTCGGTTGGGACATCCCGCTTTGGGAACTTTAGCTAAGGTTTTTCCCTCTTTTAAAAATTGCAATTCGCGTTAATTTTTTATGAGGCATGTGTTTTGGCTAAACAAACTCTGATCACTTATTCTGTTTTTAGAAATAAAAGTGCCACTCCTTTTCATTGATACATTCTAATATTTAGGATCCATCCCGCTATGAGTCCGTCAATGGTTATCGGTGGTTTGTCTCTTCTATTGATTGTCATTCTTGAACCACTTAGGTTTTTATGATGCGAACCAAGGGCGAGATCTTCTATTGCTTTAAGCAGTTTCACCACATGGTTCAAACTCAGTTTGGTACTACCAATAAGATACGTTGAAGTGACAATGGTCGTGAATACTTCAAAGGGTCCTTTCAGACTTAACTTTCCGATCATGGGATGATCCATTAGACTAGTTGTGTGAATACTCCAGCTCAGAATGGGGTTCCTGAGCGGAAGAATCACCACCTTTCTTATGTTTGAGATGCATGTTCCTCCTTAGTATTGGAGTGATGCGATTCTCACTGCTGCTTTTCTTATCAACCGAATGCCTTATCGGGTCCATTCCTTCCAGTCCCCTCTGGATCTTCTCCAAGGTCCCGTTACTTTTCCTATTCCTCCTAAGGTATTTGGTAGTGTTTGTTATGCTCACGATCCTCCTCATGGAAAGTTTGATCCTCGTGGTCTCCGATGCCTTTTTCTGGGGTATGCTCCTACTTAGAAAGGTTATTGGTGTTTTTATCCTCCCACTCGGCATTGGTTTGTGACTATAGATGGTATTTTTCATGAATATGCGTTATACTACACTGTGACACCTCTTCAGGGGGAGTCTCCTTCCATTGTAGAAGATGTGCCGCCTCTTAAACTTGTTATCCCTGCCAGTATCTCGTTTCAAGGGGAGAGTGACAATTCTACTTCGCCTCGGCTAGAAGATACGAGTTTATAGTTGTAGATTATAGACTCAGACCACTACACATCCAACACCTACCCTACCATGCCAGTTGTCTCCTTTAAAACCTGATCTCGTCTCCTTGGACCCAGATAATCCTCCTTTTGTTGACCCATCCCTTGAGCTGTCTATTACTGTTCATAAAGGCACTAGGTCTTGTACTTTACATCTTATTGCTAAAACTGTTTCTTATGATTCACTTTCTCCATCCTACTACACTTTTGTCTCTTCTCTTTCCTTTGTGTCCATTCCCCATACCTAGCAGGAAGCGAGTGTAGACTCACAATGGCAGGCAGCTATAGTTGAAGAGATGTAGGTTCTAAAAAAGAATTGACACATGGGATCTTATGTGTACTCCCTCACAAAAGAAGATAGTTGGGTCCAAGTGGGTCTTCACAATAAAACAAAAGGCTGATGGTACAGAGGATCGATACAAGGATAGACTTATTGCTAAGGGCTTCACTCAGACTTATGGGATTGACTGCCAAGAGACTTTTGCTACAATTACTAAGATGACCAAAATTCATGTTATCTTAGCTTGTGCCGCCAACTTAGATTGGGATATCCAGCAGCTAGATGTGAAGAATGTCTTCCTTCATGGGGAACTTGAGGAGGAAGTGTATATGGATATTCTCCCAAGGTTCACTTATTCCAAAACCCAAGGGAAGGTATGCAAGCTAAAGCGTGCATTGTATGGGATAAAGCAATCCCCTCGTGCTTGGCTCGGGCGTTTTCATAAGGTTATGGTTGGTATAGGCTACTCTCAAAGCAATGCCGACCACACTCTGTTCATTAAGAGATCTGGTGGGAAGATTGTTATCCTGATAGTCTATATAGATGATATTTTTGTTACTAGTGATGATCTGACAAAAATCTCTTGCCTCAAGAGATACTTAAGTGAGGAATTCAAGATCAAAGATCTAGGATAACTTCATTACTTCTTTAGCATTGAAGTTGCCAGGTCTTCTCATGGGATCTACTTGTCTCAGCGGAACTATGTGCTTGATCTTCCTTCTGAGACAGGCATGTTGGGGTGCAAACTAGCAGACACTTCTATTGAAGACAATGGTCAACTGAGTAGCAAGGAAGGTAATCTTGTGGATAAAGGGAGATATTAGAGTGAGGCGCTTGATTTATCTTCTCCTACACACCCTGACATAGCATTTTCCGTCAACCTGGTTAGCCTATACATGCATAATCCCTACTCGACTTATATGGAAATTGTGTTGCATATTCTCCAGTACTTAAAATCTGCCCTAGGACGTGGCATCCTTTTTTCTCTCCATGATCACCTAAGGGTGGAGGCCTTCACAGATGCGGATTGGATAGGTTCCCCTGATGACTGCAGGTCTACTACTGGTAATTGCATCTTTATTGGTGGTAACTTTATTACATGGCAAAGCAAGAAACAAGCCGTGGTTGCCCATTCAAGTGCTGAAGCAGAGTTCTATGCTATGACACATGGCATTTGTGAGCTCCTATGGCTTTATGTCTTCTCACAGATTTGGGATTTGGTTGTCCCTGCCACCCTTCCTATAAAGCTCTTTTGTGACAGAAAATCTACCATTAGCATTACTCATAGCCCTATCCAGTATGATTGAACCAAGCATGCGGAGATCGATCGACACCTTATCAAAGAGAAGTTGGATATGGGTCTTATCACTACGCCTTTTTGTTCCTAGTAGTGAACAACTGGCTGATGTATTTACTAAAGGTTTAGTAGTAAGATGTTTCATCCTATTATCTGCAAGTTGGGCATATATGATATCTATGCACCAACTTGAGGGAGAGTGTTGTAATAATAGGTTTTAGGGAAAGTGTTAGTTGCTAAACGGACCCTAAGGGGTTTAATATTCTTTTTAATTCTTTAAAAATTTCTCTATGTTATTATAAATAAAGAGGGCTGGTGTCATATTTGACACAAGTCATTACCCCATCCAACATCTTCTATGACTCAAGTTCAAAACTCCTCCCTAGTTATCCTTGGTGATGGTTTTTCTACTCAGGTAAACTGGTCATTGTACTGTTTCTCCTACTTCTTCCATAACCTTCTCTCTAGTTCATAATCCAAAATTACCTAAGTCTTTTATCCGTTAGTCGACTTACCAAATCACTTAATTGTTCTATTACTTTCTAGTTTCTACCCTTTTCAATGTGTTTTTCAAGACCTTCACACAAGGAAGGCAATTGGCGGAGGGCTTGAGCAGGATGGATTGTACTACTTGAATGGCACCGGACCTTCTATAGCTGCTAGACTACTACAACTATATGATCTTTTTCTTTTCAATGGCATTTTTGACTTGGTCATCCATCCCTATCTAAGCTTTAGTTAATAGTTCCTAGTTGAAGATCAGTTCCTCATCTTGAGTGTAGGCTGCGAACTTGTAAAACATCATCTTACATCCTTCCCTGTTCATAGTGTGTCCATAAGTTCATCTATGTTTTCTTTAGTTTATTCGGATATTTGGGGTCCTTGTTGAGCTCGTAATAGATAGGATTCTCTTACTTTGTTAGTTTTGTGGATGATTACTCCCGTGTAACTGGGGGTTTACTTGTTAAAGGATCGATCTTAATTCCTTACTGTGTTCAAATTTTTTTGCCAAGAAATAAGAACTCAGTTTGATGTTCTATTAAAACATTTTGTTCTGATAATGCATTTGAATACACTTAGATTGAGATATCTGATTTTTGTTTAGCTAATGGTGTGATTCATCAGACTAGTTGTTTACCCTCAACAAAATAGGGTGGCCAAACGGAAAAATAGACACTTACTAGAAGTTGCTTAATCCATTATGATTCAGATGCAAGTTCCCAAACACTTTTGGTGTGACATTCTTACTGTATGTTTTCCTATTAACCCTATGGCCTCTTCTATTTTAAATATCAAATTCTTCTATCTTATATCCTAAGGCTTCTTTGTTTAGTTTACCACCTTGTATCTTTGGCTGTGTTTATATATTGCACACTCAAACATATAAATTGTCTCCCATGCAATCAATGCATTTCTCTTAGCTACTCTAGGACACAAAAAGGATACAAGTGTTTTGATCCTGTTACCCACAGACAATTTATTAGTGCTGATGTCACATTCTTTGAGGATACACCTTATTATTATATTATCCTTTTCTAACTCTTGCAGATGACGCTCCTAGTCCGCCTTTTCCAGTACTTGTGCCACTTACTCCTACAACTCCACTGGTTGTCAAGCCTCCTCTTTAGGTCTATCAGTGGCAAAAGAAGGCAGAGTTACCATCCTCCACTACAGATCCTGCTCACTCGACTACTCAATCTGATCCTGATACTGAGGTCTCACCTTCAAAAAGGTACTCGGTCTTGTAGCCATTGAATAATTTGCGCCTATTTCTCACCTACCTTCTTCATTTCGGTACGCTTGCCTCTTCCTTATCTACTAATTTTGTTTCAAAAACCATCATAAGGCTATCTCACACTCATCCCAGGTGAAAAGTAGCTATGGAGATGGAAATGGATGCTTTGTTATATCAACATACAGGGACTCTACTAAATTTACCTTTTATTGCTGGGTGTATATCAAGTACAATTCAGATGGATCTATTGAATGCCTCGACTGGTTGCTAAAGGGTACACTCGGACTTATGGTATTATTACTTTGAAACTTTCTCTCCTGTAGTACAGTTGAATTCAGTTCGCGTACATATTTCTCTAGTTGTAAAGTTAGATTGGCCTTTGTATCAGTTGGACATTAAAAATGCCAAACTTTTCAAACTTTGCAAGGTCTTTTATGGTTTGAAACAGTCTCAAATAGAATGGTTTAACAAATTCAGCTCCATTATTACTCAATGTGGGTTTTCACAGTGCTATTCTGACCATTTAGTTTTTGTTCGATGCCAAAACTCTAAGCAGTTATTTTGGTTGTCTACGTGAATGATATTATTATCTTTGGAAATGATGAATCTACTGGTATTGCAAAGGTGAATCCTATCTTCATCAACATTTTCAGATGAAAGACTTAGGTTCTCTCAAGGAGTTTCTCAGTATTGAAGTTTTTGCAGAGCTAGAAAGGGATCGGTTATCACAAAGGAAATATGTGCTAGACCTCTTATTTGAGGTTGGAATGCTAGCTTTGAAACCGATTGATACTTTTATGGATCCTTATCAGAAGTTTGGTTCCAGTAAGAGTGAATATTTCGAAGACATACACTTGTATAGGAGGTTAGTTGGAAAGCTTATCTACCTCATTGTTACCAGGTCAGATATATCTTTTGCTAATTGGGTTATCAGTCAACTCATGCAATCTCCAAAGAAGATTCACTCGGATGCGGCCTATCGTATTTTAAGATATCTAAAAGGGGCTCCAGGAAAGGGACTTATTTATCGTCCGCATTAGAGTGTTGATCTATTAAGATTATCTGATGCTGATTGGGCTGGACCTGATAATGATAGACGGTCTACCACATGACATTGCACTTTTGTAGGTAGTAATCTAGTCACTTGGAAGAGCAAAAAGCAAACAACAGTGACCAGGTCTAGTGTTGAGGCTGAGTATCGAGCCCTACCACACACCGCAGCTGAACTGATGTGGTTGAAGTCATTGCTTCAAGAGTTGAGGTCTCTTATTACTCAACCCAAGAAGATGTTTGTGATAATCAGTCCACTATCTCTATTGCCAATAATCCAGTATTTCATGAGTAGACTAAGCACATTGAAGTTGACTGCCACTTTGTGAGATGCCATCATAAAGAAGTTAATTGCAACTCCTTTTGTGCCTTCTGTTGAGCAACTTGGTGAATGAGTTTGTTATCCATGTGCTTAGCACATCAGGTGTTGTAATTGGCGTCAACATGTACAAGTGCCAAGTTGTCTCAATTTTGAATGATTCATCCAAGTACCAATGCAATTCTGGTTCATTTTGATGGACCAAATTTTAGTGGTTCAATTTTGGTTCAGCCTAATATTTAAAATATGTTTGATCATGGTTCAGTGGTTCAATAGAAACCAAACCAAACCAATTCTGATTTTCTAAGTAGACCATTTGAGAAGAAGTTTTGGCCAGCTCGGTTTTTCAGTTCAGCAGCAATTTATATAAAGACGTCAAAGTCTCTTAAAGATATCAGGAATCTACTTTTGAGTAGAGAGTTATATGGTACTGGCCAGCTGAGACAAGTTGATTTGTTGAGTAAGACAGCTAATTAGTGGAATGGTTAGTCAGCTTCTAGGCTTTGATTTCTATACAACATCATTGTATTTTATATAATGTCTCAGCCATTCTATGAAGAATGGTTCAGAAGCATAGCCAGTTGGAATAATGAAGCCAGCTCAACATCTCTGATACAATTTCGGCTAGAAATTTCAGCAAGTTAGTTTAATTGGATCTGTAATTTGTATGCAGCAGGTAAATCTTTTTTAAATCCTAATCTGATTAGGATTCCTAAATCATGTGTGGATGCCCTATGCTCTATAGAAAGAAGATTCAAGAAATAGAAGTTTGTTGTATTTCCAAGAGCTGGAGCCCAAGAAGAAAGCAATCCTTTCTATACGTGGGCAGCAAGAAGAGGCTTTACTGATATAGGACAGCAAGGAGTCTCTCTTGCATCAAATATTTCCAGCCAAAAGAAGAATCCCTATTTCAGTTGGACTTCTAGGAATTTCCTCCTTATTGGAATCCTTTTATGTGTGCTGTTATTGACTCACATTAGAAAGAAAGAAGTAGAAAGAGAAAGCAACCGAGATCAAGAGGAGTCTCTCGTGCGTACTTCCCAAGTACAGTCCAAACAAAAAAGGGAATTTAGATTTAAGACAAAAAAAGTGGGGGGAGGGGGAGTTGAAATCCAATTCAGAATCTTATATATCCTCAAAAGCAATCAATTCATGCGAAGAAAGATATAAGGACAGAAATTAGGAGAAGAAATCCAATATGGAATTCTTTTCTGAAAGTTGTGCTGGGAATAAAAGGTGGTCTTGCTCATATGAAACCTTTAAGTAGGCAGCAAAATTTAGGAAGAGAGTGAGAGCAGTGGATTGAGAGAGTTTTCTGGTCATAACTTTTTGTTGGTTCGTTCTTCGATTTAATGATAATTAGAGCTCCTCGTACTGCTGTGACTCCATGTTTGTTTTGGTTTTTGTTGACCAAAAGGAGCAAATGGTTGGTTGTTGCTGCACTAAAGGAGAGGTGCCACCAGTTGTTACTACAGGAACTACTACTGCAATGTTCTATAATCTATGAAGGTTTAAAGGAAGTCTACATGCATACGTCGTGCTGCTACTGTGATTGAATGAGGTTATTTATGTAGTTAAAATTGAAGTATTGCCGGTACATTCATCTATTAGTCTGGATTTGTGAAGGAAGGGAGTTGTTGGTCGTTATTTAAAGTTTCTTGGTGATTTGAAGAAACACACTTTGTCTGAGAAAGTGTGAGTTGACTAAGACCAAGAAATCAGAGTGGGAGCATTATTTTTTAAAATTTTGATTTTTATTGAATGTAAGTCTATTCTAGGGCTAAGGGTAGACTTGATGTTGTAAACCTTACTTAATTAGTGATTGATTGTAAGCTTTGTCGCGTGGGTGCGTGACAAGCGTGGTTGGGATTGCAACTCCAAATACAGTGGGTGTTGTGTTGAATTTTGTAAAGGGGTTGGTGCTCTTGATTGTGGGCAATCGAATTACTGAGGCCCGATTTGCGTCGTAGCTCAAAATGGTCATTTGCATCGTGGATGTAGGCACATTGCCGAACAACGTATCTTTTTTGTGTTGTGGTTTGTGATTTTCTTTTCCAGGAATTGGCTGACGAATGTGCACGCGAGGCAACTTGTGAGGATCGTTTTTAGACATCACTGATTCACCCCCACTCTCAGTGATCCATTGGGTATAGCAAAGTTTACCAAGCCCCCATTTGATCCTAATTTAAGCCGTGGATGTTCAAAGTTGGGCATGGGTGATTTATATGCTCCAGCTTAAAGAGAAGTTAAAAAGTCGTGGTTTCTCTCTTATGTGTGCTCACGATATGTCTTGTTTCCTATTATGGGTCTACCTCACGTTTCCTATTTAGTTTAGGATTCTATATTTTTTTTGTTTCTCTTCAAAGAAAAGTACTAGAGTTGTAGTTGGATCAGGATTCTTTGCATTGAAGATTTGGCATCACTATTTCTATGGTGAAAATGTGAAATCAATAGTGACCATAAGAGCCTCAAATATCTTTTCACCCAAAAGGAGTTGAATATGAGGCAGCGAAGATGGTTGGAATTATTGAAAGACTATGATTGTACTATCCATTACCATCCAGGGAAAACCAATGTAGTAGTTGATGCCCTTAGCAGGAAGCATAAGATTGCTACACTTGCTGCACTCACTACCAACCAAATGTTGATAGAAGAAGCAAGGAAATTTGGGTTGGAGGTGATCACAGAAGTGGAGACACCAGAGGATGTAACGCTTCCCACCCTTACTATTAAACCCTCCTTATTTGAGCAAATTAAAGAAGCTCGACCTAAGGATGATATGTTGACAAAGACAATTAATGCCATAAATAGTGGAAGACAAAAGGATCTTAGATTTTCAGTAAAGGATGGAATTTTGTGGTTTAAAGACAGATTGTGTGTTCCAAGAGAAGATAAATTGATAAAATTGATTTTGAATGAAGCTTATAGCACTCCCTATTCCCTATATCCAGGAAGTACCAAAATGTATAAAGATTTAAAGAAACCATACTAGTGGCATAACATGAAGACTGATGTGGCAGAACATGTGGCTAAATGTATGAATTGTCAATTGGTGAAATCATTGAGATAGAGACCACATGGATTATTACAGCCTCTTCCAATACCAGAATGGAAATGGAGCATGTCATAATGGACTTTGTAACAAGGCTACCAAGAACCAGGAAAGGAAATGATACTATTTGGTGATTGTTGATAGATTGACAAAGGTAGCACATTTCATACCAATGAAGATATCTCATTCTATAGAGAAGTTAGCACAGTTATATATTGACAACATTATGAGATATCATGGTGTGCCTGTCAGTATTATTCCTGACCGTGATTCTCGATTTACTTCTAAATTCTGGGAAAGTGTGCAGAAAGAAATGGGGACTAAGTTGAGTTTTAGCACGGCCTTTCATCCTCAGACGGATAGACAGTCAGAAAAAACAATCCAAATTTTGGAAGATATGTTGAGGGCTTGTGCTACAGATATGAGCTATAGTTGGGATGGGCATATACCATTAGTTGAGTTTGTATATAACAATAGTTACCAATCAACTATTGGTATGGCACCATTTGAAGCTCTATATGGGAAGAAATGTAGGGCTCCCTTGTACTGGGATGACGTGGGAGAAAGAAGAATTTTGGGGCCTGAGTTGGTACAGACTACCTGTGAAAAGGTAGATATGATTAGTGAGAGAATCAAGGCAGCATAGTCCAGACAGATAACAGAAGGAAACTTTTGGAGTATGAAGTGGGTGATAAAGTATTTTTGAGGATTTCACTAATCAAAGGTATTAAGAGATTTGGAAGGAGAGGTAAGTTAAGTCCTAGATATATGGGACCCTTTGAGATTTTGGATCAAGTTGGCAAAACAGATTATAGGTTGGCCTTACCTCCAGAATTGGAAAGATTTCATAATGTCTTCCATGTCTCTATGCTGAAGAAGTATATTCCAGATCCTTCACATGCGTTGCCTACTGTAGAATCAGTGGAGTTGGATGATGATCTGAGCTATGAGAAGCAACTTGAAGGAATCTTTGATAGGAAGGAATATCAGCTCTAGAATCGTACTATCCCATATGTAAAGATTAAATGGAAGAACCACCCAGAGCAAGAAGCCTCTTGGGAGAGAGAAGATGAAGTAAAAGAGAAATATCTAGAATTGTTCAGATTACCAGGTACGCCTCAAAAATTTCGAGGACAAAATTTTTTATGAGGGGGGAAATTATACCACCCTAAGTTCGTTCCTCTACTTTACTTGTGGACAGGCAACAGTACCAGGCAGAGAAGGCCAATACTAGCTTGATTGGCAGCAATGGAATGCCAGGAAGGAAAAAATGACCCTACATGCACCTATACATCCTGCCAATAGTGTTGGAGGAATCAACAAGAAACATGGGCCAACAGGTAAATTATAACTATAACAGGGCTTCGGAATGATAGAGGCTAGAATAGACTGTAAAAGGATTGGTTTTAACCCAATAGGTGGGAGGCCCTGGAGTTAACAGGCCAACCGGTTGGCTTTGCAGCATTGGTATTTTGGCTTCTTTGGGTCCCCCACACACCACTTAGAATGCAAACCCCTTCTTCCCTTATTCTTCTAATAATGTTATAAAAAGGGAAAAAACTTTAGTATAATTGCTATACAGATATTAGTGTATTATATAATCAAATATATATATGAACATAATACCTGTTAAAATCCCAGAAACCTATAATCAAAATAGAGAAAGAGAGGAAAGAAGAGAAGAAGAAAAGAGGAGAGAAGAGAGAGAGGTGCAATTAAAAGAGACTCCCAAAAGAGAGGAGTGACCTACGAGCAGAACAGAATAGTATGATCGCAAGTTATGCCTCAAAACTTATATTAAATGGTGCTGAAGAAAAGTACAAAAATATCCCCATAAAGAAGAAAAACCTAATCACAAAGATATAAGGCCGATAAGACATAAATGCCTCTATCGGCCCTGTCGTTGTTTAAGATTAGCGCCTAGCGCTAAACTCAACACTCCCCCTCAAGCTAGAGCATACACATCACCCATGCTCAACTTGGTACAACTATTACGAAAACTAGGAGCAAACAGACTTAGTGATCATGTCAGCCAACTGATCTGATGAAGGAACAAACAGAAAAATGAAACCTATCTAAGAGAACTGAAGAAGGCATGCGATTAATCAAGTGACATGCAGTTAAAACCCCATCACACAAAAAATGTTTAGGAACATGCATATGTATCATAATAGGTCGAGCTACTTTGAGGAGATGCCGGTTCTTACGCTCTGCTACCCCATTTTGCTGTGGGGTATAGGCACAACTAGTTTGGTGTATCATTCCACAGTTGGCACAAAAATTAGAAATATTATTTTGGGCATATTCTAAAGCATTATCAGATCGAAAAATCTTAATTAAAATGCCAAACTGAGTTTTTATTTCATTATAAAATTTCTAGAACACAGATAAAATTTAGATATGTTCTTTAACATGTACAACCATGTAAGACAAGAATGATCATCCACAAAGGTCACAAAATAGTGAAAAACAAATCTATAATAGTGAAAACGAAATTTATTACTAACTCTGCAAGGACCCCATACATCAGAATGGACTAAAGAAAATAAAGGACTACGAGACATAGAGCAAGATGGGAAGGACACACGGTGATGTTTTCCCAACTCATAGGCCTCACATTCTAACCTAAGCACAGACTTAAAACTAGGAAATAAAAGTTTCAAACTAGACAAAGACAAATGTCCTAAACGACAGTGCCATTGGAAAGGAGTCACATCCCCAACAACAGTAGCAGCAATAGAAGAAGCAGGAAAGCCACAGTTGAGATAATATAAACCATCTTTTTCATGCCCTCCACCAATCGTCTTCCTCGTGTGAAGATCCTAAAAATAGAGTAAGAGGGATAGAAGGTTACTGAGCAATTTTAATGAACTAGTTAACTGGCTCACAAAGAGAAGACTTAATGGAAATTGTGGTACATGTAACATAGAAGATAGATTCAATGAGGATGTAAATGAGATAGTACCATGGCCTAGAACTGGTGTGGAAGCACCGTTGGCAAGAATAACATATGTAGAATTGGCACTAGAAGAAAATGTTTTAAAAAGTGATGACTTACCAATCATATGGGCAGAATCACCCGAATCAATGATCCAGGGGGTAGAAGTAGTGGTAAGAAGGGCTGATGTCCCTGCACGAGCTAGGGTGGCAGTGGATATAGACCCACCATTGGATGTATAAGAGGATGCCTTGAGAGTGTGCAAACGCCGAAGCAACTGATTGATGTCATCACGCAGACTGGTAGACGAATCTCCTGAGGAAGTTATCAGCTTAGTATCAGTGAAAGACACTGTGTCAATACCATCTTCTGACACTGCATGATTGGCTAACTAGGTGGCCCACTCTAACTTGCCATGCTTTTCCCAGTAAGTCTCGACAATATGGTTGGACTTCTCACAGTAAGTGCACTGGCAAGATGCACAATCAGATGGCTGTCAACTAGAACCTCGACTAGCCGACCCACGACCTCGACCAAGTCCATGGTTGGCAAGGAAGGCAGAATTGTCTTTGGAAGACTGATCAAGTTTAGTGGATAAAGTACGCTGCAGTAGCGAATAAGTATAATTCAAAGTAGGAACAATATCGCCTGCAAGTAGATGGCCCTTCATTGCCTTCAAATCATTATTTAACCCAGCCAAAAATTTGGAAACAAAAAACTCATTGCGTTGAGCCTTCAATTTGTCAATGTCTATGGTTAAGGGCTGAAAAACATTGAGTTCTTCAACCATGCCCCTGAAAGCACTATAGTACTCTGAAAGAGATCTGTCAGACTGGCGAAACTGGACTAGCTTCTCATAAATATCATAAATATGGGTCATGTTCTTTTCTTGAGAGTATGTTTCCATTAAGTCATTCCATACTCCCTTTATAGTAGTGTGGAACATGACACTGGCAGCGACATCTGGTTCCATACTATTCCACAACCAGATCAAGATTAATGCATTGTCTTTCATCCAGTTATTTTATCCCTTATCAGACGACTGAGGATAATCAGAGGTAATATATTAAAGTTTATCCTTGGCGATAAGATAAACCTTCACAGATTGAGCACAAAGTAGGTAGTTCGAACTTCCTTTGAGCTTGATAGAGGTAATCTGGACATTCACATTGTCCGAGGAAGATGTAGCAGTGGTAGTTTTGGTCTCAGCCATGAGGAACAAAAAAAAAAATAAAAGAGAAAGGATTACTGATGTAGAAGCAAACAAACAATCACCTGTATGCAGATCTATATAGTACCATAGAATGGGGGATTCTATTATAGAGCCATATTATCAAGACCTGATCTCTCCATAGTCATCACCAAACAAATAATCACCTGTAGGGTTTAGGGTTTAGGGTTACGTACCATGGGGCAAAAATCGATGAGGTATAAAACACCTATCAAAAATCAGTATTCGATTGTCAATTAATAAAATGAGCAAAGAGACATTATCTAACACCCATGTGATTTAAGCCATAGTAAACGCAGCAATAGGCTGCACACCAGAGAGGTTAACGGAAGAATGAAGTCAACAGAGAGGAATGTATAAACCCTAAGCTTGATCACAGAGGCTCTGATACCATGTTACAATCCCAGAAACCTGTAATCAAAATAAAAAAAAGGGAGAAAAGAAGAGAAGAAAAGAGGAGAGAAAGAGAGAGAGGTGCGATCGAAAGAGACTCGTAAAAGAGAGGAGTGACCTGCAATCAGACAAGAATAGTAAGATCGCAAGTTATGCCTCAAAACTTATATTAAATGGTATAGAAGAAAAGTACAAAAATACTCCCATAAGAAGAAACACCTAATCACACAGATATAAGGTCGATAGGACATAAATGCCCTTATAGGCCCTGTCGCTGTTTAGGATTAGCGCCTAGCGCTAAACTCAACAATACCCATATATGTAAGTCATCCTTCACCAAAGAGGCCTTACGCCATGTCAGTGGAGGAGTGTTACAATTTAAGGAGGGGAAGAACTTAATATAATGATATATACATATATATATAAATATAATAGATATTATTGTATATCTAATTTATATATATAATTTATTTACACCACTTAAGCCATAGTCTTAAGTCGGTTGAGAGAAGAAATAAAAAAGGGCTAGGGTATTCGGTCAAGCCCATTTAACCCTCTTATGTCCTGTAAGCAGCAAGAAGAAGAAAGGAGAACGAAGAAGGAGAAGAAAGAAAGAGAAGGAAGAAAGAGAAAAGAGGGAGATTAAGGAAGAATTCCTTCATCTAAAGCAAACTCTGGATCAATTGAGTTCCAAGTAAGTATTGTTTTTCATTGATTAAAGGATATGATAAAGCTGACATAGGGATTTGAATTATTTTCTTAAGAAGCTATGATTTTATAAATTCTGCATGAGAAATTGAAATCTTAGATGGAAAATTTCAAAATAAGCTTGGAAGTGTGATAAATCAGAGAATTAAAATGGGTACAAGTGATGGCCGCTGGAAATTTAGGCTGGAATGAGATGGATCTAATGGAAATTTTGTGGATTTCTGATTTTCTACCCTGACCAGAACTGATGTAAATTAATTTGGGCTGAAATAATACTCACAAAGTTTCCTACAAGTGAGTTACACCTAAAATTTAGATTAGCTTAAGGTACTTGCCCTGATATCCACGTATAATAATAGTCTGAGGAGTCAGAGGTAAAGAACAGGACCGAAATTCTGCAAAATAGAAGCAACCAGTGGGAGACCACAGGCCGGCCAGTCGGCTCCTGTGTCTCGAGCCGGTTGAGTTTTCAGAAGCCAAAAAGGCTGCTGTATGGGCATACAACCTTTCCAGCCTACTCCGGACCCTAAATACATGAGATACAAGGCCATATGGCCTATACATGGCAGTATTCATACATGTAAAACTCAATTCTAAAAGGTTACAAGTGGGAACAAAATTGTTACTTAAGCTAAGACCTATTAAGAAAGGGGAAAGAAAATAACTCTATGCAATCTGAACTAATAATAATAATATTTTAAATATAGTAGTGATGATTTAAACATCTTATGACATAGGAAGTAAGAGTTGCAGTGAGGAAACCTACTCAATTCACAAAGGAGAAATTGCTAACCTTGGACATCTAGGTGAGTGGGTGCCTCGATCTTTTATGGAGTGTTTTCTTTATTTTTCCTTTTATGCAGGCATTCAATGTTCATGCATTTTGTGTGTATGTGCATTATATCTTTTATTCTGGAAATCCCTATTCTGGTGGTCATGAAATTGAGAAAGGTAAGTCAGGTAAGTTAGGACACTAGTAGGTGCCCAAGATGTGTGTGTGTGTATGTATGTTATGAATGGATGTGCATCATGTAGTATGTTAGGTTAGGTATTGCCACCCTAAGTGCTACAACCCCTTGCCCATAGGGGGATAGGTACGGACTAATCCTGACATATGTGGCTACCTGATCAGCAATGCCCTTTCCCTAATACGACGTATTGTACCAGGGACGGATGTGGACAGGATATGATGTACTGTATGCCTGATATTTTTACGGGGTTACTAATTAGGGGTTATCCGGGGCACCGAGATTCTTATCGGGACTGGCTGGCTCCTGCCTGCAATGAGCTTGTATTCCTGAGGCCCAACTACAGGGCAGGGAATGCCACCTACGTTGCGTAACACTATACCCATTATGATCAAACTTAATAATGGACTAGGGAGTAGTGTAATTTAATAAATGGATTCATGAGCATCACTTACCTATATGGAGCATGCATTGCATCACATGTATTGCGTATGCTTGCTTGCCCCACCCCCTCACTGAGCATGATGTGCTCACCCCCCTTTATTTTGATCCTCTAGATGACGAAGGTGGTATTTTGCCGACGCCCGGCACTGCTCATGAGGCAATGCCCATGGATCACATGGCCTATATTCAAAAAGATGAACACGACCATGGACCCGTCTGTGACTGTGACGACTGCGCCTACGGAGGCCAGTATTTCTAAGGAGTAGACTTACCATGGACTATTCTTTTTGTGTAAATATATATTTCCGCGAAGATCACACTTTTTGGTGATCCGAGCCTTTATGGGAGATGTCATATTTTGTGTAAATATTCCTTTGATATTTTGGATAACTATAATATATGTGGATAACTGTAATATATGGATGATTGTATTATGTCCATAAATGTAATTATGGTATCACGTAGAGACACTGGATGGCTATGGATTTTATTACTGTACATATGATATATGCAATATCTCTGATCTCTAGTTGGGTATTGCGGTGTTGTGAACTACCCAGAGTCTGGATCCTAGGGAAAACAGGCTGACTGAATACGATAAGGTGTCCAGTGCCGGCATACCTGTACCATATTGAGGGCAGGGTGTGACAGCTTCCTTGACTTAAAGGTATAAAACCATTTACAACTAATTGAACAGCACTTTTTGAAACAACTTTTTCATCTTAATAGCCATACCAACTCCACATATCTTTCACATACACCAAACTATTCTCCTAAAAAGAATCCAAGTATTTGTCTCATTTTTCTAGACTATTTGACCAGCCGTCAACTACCGACCACCCTTTTTTTAAGTAATATTTCCCATCAAGCTTTTCCTCAAAATATCTACACCACTAGGACCTCCTAGATCATATTCTTCTAGAAACTAACAGTACAAATTTGAAACAGTAATTCTGTTAAATAAGGGATGTAATAATTAGAAGCTGGTCTGAAATTAAAATTTAATGAAGCAACAAAAAAATGTGGATTTTAACAAGCACTGGGTTTGGTTTGAAAGGGGAAAAAATGCAAGTATGAAACCAGTAAGTACCAAAGATTTGTAAGGTGAAAATTTTGGTTTCTATCGACAGGTCGAGAAATCAGCAAGTATCTAAGATTTGTAAGGTGAAAGATTTAGGGTGTTCAGTCTTGATGAGGTTTCTCTAAGGCAGTGAAAGAAGCTTAGATCCCTAAAATGGTTGCCAGAGATCCTCTAGAACAAATTTCTGCTACCATGTGTAGGAAAACCATGTCCTGAAATAAGTGATAATTGGGTTGTATTTGGTTAGTTGTAGGTTTTTAGGACCACCTGATCCCAGTTAGATCAGACGGAAACAAATCAAGTGCAACTGACATTGGCTTACTGGAACTGCCGAGCCACTAGCAACATTGGTTTTCTCACTCTAGATCAGCTGATCTGTCTGGATTTGTCTATCCAAACCGATCTGGATTTTTATGCTTCAGAAACAATTTAGGGTCCAATACCAGTCCTTGTATCCTGTGTAGATTAAATTAAAGGGCTTGAGACAAGGCAAGACAATGATATAAAGTAAAATCATAAAAAAAGGGCGTACCTAATGCACGAGGCTCCCGCCACTGCGGGTTTTGGGGAGGGTCATAATGTATCCGGCCTTACCCCACTTCGCAGAGAGGTTATTTCCTGACTCAAACCCACAACCACTAGGTCACAATGCAGCAACCTTATCGTTATGCTGAGGCCCACCCTCTATATAAAGATATCTTGTGATCCTATTTTCAATAGCAACATCTTCTCTCCAAATTCCTTGCTGTTTCAAGGTGTAGAAACTGAAAACAGGATCTCCTGATCTCTTATCATAATAAATGTCGAAGTTTCCAGCCATAGTTCTAAAACCAGACCAAACCGACAGTCAAACCGGAGAAAACGAGAACCAGCCTCTTTTTTTGGTTTTGGTTTTGGTTGTAAAGCCCATGACTGTAAGGTTGGTTGCTCCATAGCGGGTCACAGGTTCGAGGTTGGAAACAGCCTCCATGAAGCAGGGGGAAGGCTGTGTACATTATGACCCTACCCAGACCCTACAGTGGCAGGAGCCTCATGCACTGGGCTATGGCAGTATGCCATTTTTCTTCTGTAAAGCCCATAACTGGAACTGGGTCCTTTTTCAGTTTGGTGAGTGGTCTTGGTCTAAGAACTATCATACCCAGTCTGTTCTACCAAAACTATGCGTACAGCACTAGCCCCACCCTGGTTTGGACTTCTAACCTAACCAGGATATAACAAATCAATGAAGTGACAGCTAACAATACAACATCCTTAATCTATCAATAGAGATAAATAAATAAATAAAAATAAAAAATACAACATCCTTAGGCAACTAAAATAATAAATCAAAAAACAAAAAAAAAAACTAAGCTAAATAATAAAATAAAAAACTAGGTCTTGACTCGAAGCCAAAAGCTAAATACCCTCACTACCTGATATTGAAGACAAATAAAATAATGACCAAAACAGAAACCATAAATCTATTCTAATCCAGATGACCTCTTTAATTTAATATGTCCTTCACCTTGATCTCATTAGTTGGCTGAAAGATAGGCCCAAGTGGACTGAATGATTTGTCACATAGTATTAAATGGTTTGTTAAGACATGCACAATATCATCCATAATCTTTCAGTTTCTTCTCTGTATTGCCATATGTTCTCATCATAAACAATAAGAGAAATGAAGATGATGATGACAACCACAGCGATTATAATAATAATTGCCAATATTGTAATCATGTAAATAGCAGGCTATTAAGTAAAGTTTTAAAACAACAACAACAAAGCCTTTTCCCAACTAAATGGGGTTGGCTACATGTATCCGTGATAGTGCAAGATAAAAAACAAAGGAAAGAAAGAGGAAAAGAAAAAGAAACAAACATAGCAAAGCAACACCTCTAGAATATCCCACCTAAATGCGATCGGCAACATGGATCTTTGCCCTCCAAACAGCACTGGTTGATGTCATACTAGGATCTAAACCGAGTTTTTGCATGTCTTTCTTTACCAACTCTTCAATGGTCAATTTAGGCCTGCCCTAGCTCTATTAGCTCCTTCCATCTGAATCTAATCACTCCTCCTTACGGGAGCGCTCAAAGGTCTACGTTGAACATGTCCAAACCACCTTAAGCGACATTCTCTGAGCTTGTCCTGAATCAAAGCAACCCTCGAATCAGCTCTAACCCATTCATTCCTCACCCTATCCCTCCTAGTTTTTTCGCACATCCATCTATGCTACACTCAACTTATCAACATTACACTTTTTGACTACCCAACATTCCGCCCCATACATCATAGTTGATCGTATGATTGTCCTTTAGAATTTTCCTTTAAGTTTTAAGGGTATACGTCGATCACATCACACAACACTCCAGATACACCTCTCCACTTCATCCATCCTACTTTAATTCTGTGGGACACATCATCGTCTATCTCACATTCTTTGTTCATGATTGACACCAAATATTTAAAATGATCGCTTTGTGAGATCTCTCTCTCCTCAAGTTTCACCACACCGTTATCCGTCTTTGAGTGGCTAAAGTTACACTATATACTCTGTCTTTGTTCTACTTCTCTTAAGACCCCTAGATTCCAGGGTATATCTCCATAACTCTAATCTTCGTTGGTATTTGCCACTCTCAACCGCAAGCACAATATCATTGGTGAAGAGCATACACCACAGAACCTCCCCTCGAATATTCTTGGTTAAATCATCCATGATAAGCGTAAATAGACAAGGACTTAAAGCAGATCCATGATGTAACCCAATAGTGATTGGGAACTCATGGCCTTGACCTCCCACGGTTCTCACACTTGTCACCACGCCCTCATACACGTCTTTGATAATATCTACATATTAACTTGTTTACTTGACACCCCTTTCTTCTCCAAAACATGCCAAATGAGCTCTCTAAACACTCTGTCGTAGGCCTTTTCTATGTCAAAAAAGACCATATGGAGATCTTTCGTGTACTCAACCTTTCCATAAGCTCCTAAGAGGGTATATTGCTTCCGTCGTGGATCTCCCAGGCATAAAACCAAATTGATACTTAAAAGAACCTACTCTAACATTGCCACAAAGTGTAACGTAGGAAAACCTATTCCAATTAGGTAAGGTCTTTAAGTGACTTTTTTTCCAAAAGGTGGAGGCGGTGTTGGGAAAAGCATAGGAAACAGAGACAATGCTAGCCAACCATGTGACACAAATAGGATTTAGACAGCTTATGCTGCCAAAAACAAGGGCGTACACCGTGCACGAGATTCCCACCACTGCAAGGTCTAGGTAGGGTCATAATTTACGCAGCCTTACCCAAGGATTAAAGTATCGGTTTGATAGCCGTATCTGTTGACCAAAATTAAGATACATATTGGAGGGTATCGTACTGTATCGAAAATACGCTAAAGAGACAGACAAATGCATAGGAAACACTTTTTTTATACCCTTTCGCATAATGAAACAGTTAAAAAAATCTATATGTAACATGAATTATGCATAAGCACTAAAATGGAGAGTATTGCACTGAGAATCCAAGGTTTGTAGTTGTTTATGGGTGTAAATTAGTTGTTCCCAACCTTGATTTCCACTGTAGTTAAAGAGAAAAATGGTTGGCAGCAACTTTGAAACAAAAAACGCCTCTCAAAAAATCATGTTTTGCTGAGAAATGACCCATCTTGGCCATTATGATCATAGCGCAGCGTATCGTACCATGTCGATACATACCGATAAGTACCGATGCATACCAAAACGTATATTTCACCTCGATTTTTTTTTCATAGAGTATCGGTACGTATCGGTATATACTAGTGAGTATCAGTATGTATCGTACAATACATATCGATACTAAATGATTTTAAAACTTCAATGTATCATATTGGTAACGGCCGATACTGATACGTATCGGCCGATATGGTACTACACATACCGATACTTTAAACCATGGCCTTACCCCTACAAGCCTAATTCTGGAAAATGGTTCCATGCATTAAAAAAAAGAAAAAAAAAGATTCAAAATGCAATAACATATTTCTGAGGCAATAAGCGTACTATACATGCACCAAGTAAACAAAGAGAAGGAATGAGTTGAGAACCAGAAGTTTGAGAATGATTTGACTTGTCAATAACGAGTCAATAATGATAGAGGTCTTTCTTATTTATAAGAAGATTACAATAAACCAAATAAGGAAAGTAAGGTAATGCTGACTAAGCGTCCCTATCTACAAGACTTACTATGGTAAATAGAACTTAACCAAAGTAAATTAAAAAACCAACTACGGTCATCTCATTAATCCCCCTCAAGTAGGTGCAAATATATCATACATGAATTCGAGGGCGACTCGAAAATTTCTTCATTTGTTTTTGTTTTTGTTTTTGTTTTCTTATATGTATGTAGTAATGACATTTAGAGGTAACTCTAATAATATGGATTTTGAATTTTAACTGGGATATACCTTTAGATTGCCACCAGTAGAAGTACTTGAGATTTATGAAAATGGTTGAATATTTGGTTTGAGATTTGAATTGACAAAGTTTGTTATTAATGTTTTTGTTAGTATTTGTCGATCGTTTAATCAGCACCCGTGAGGCCTATACCCTCACCTGACATCTAGGTCTAGGTCGTGACAGTGGGGGTGGGGGTGGGGGTGGGGGTGGGTAAGCTTAATGCATATTTTCAAGCACTGAGGTAGACACATTTATTAGTAGTGCTTGAAAATAGTAGTTATTTGTAGACCATCGTGGCTTAACAAAACCATTAAAAGAAACTTTCAATGCTTCAGGGTTCATTCACAATCCCACCCCAGGCCTCCAATTTTTTCAGGATCCCAAGTTCAACAGTACTCTTTTACTCGAACACACATACACAAGCCCACCCACAGAAAGCATATATGTGTGTGTGTGTGTGCGTATGTGTGTGTGTGAGTGACAGAGAGAGAGAGGCCCCAGAACTATTCCACTAAAATTAAGGAACAAAAACAGAAACAGCTAAGAAAATAATCCTAAAAGAAAAATAAGATATAAGCTGGGACTTTGCTCTGGGGAACATTGGGCTGGTGTATTGGTGGTACTATTGTAAGAGGGGGAATGGATGTCTAAACCTCACGTGATGTCCTTTTCTACCCACAACAAGGTTCAAAGTTTGGTTTCAAGCCAGATCAAAATATTTAGATTTTTGTCGAAAAGCTGGCCAAAACCTGGTAAGTTTTGCTTGTAGGTTTTGAGGACGAATGGCCAAATTAGGTCCCAAACTCTGACAAGCCTTATTTTAGACTCTCTAAATGAAATAGAGCCCTTAGGTTGTAAAAAAACCCCCCAAAATAGTAGTTTGGCTTCGAACCCTATGTTGAAAGTGTTACGTTGTACATTGACGTATACTTTACTATAACCAATTCCACAAAAAAATTAGTACTAGAACACATACTTCCATATAATTCAACTAAAACATGCAATAGGAATGAATAAACATAAACTGAAAACAATTTCATAATTATCAAATGTTATACGTGGTTCATTACAAATTTTCTAAAGAATGAAGAATACAAGTAATGTAAGATTGGATCACAAGTGATCATAATCCCAGGCAGGATCTGAAATTCTGGCTAAATAGAGAAGATGCCCTCCAATAGGTTTAGTTCTAGCTCTCAAACACTCTCTCACAACAAACAAATAAAAGGAAAAATAATAAAAGAAAGAGAATTCAATGGAGGGTTGAGAAAGGGGAAGAAGAACTAGTGAATGGGCATCTCACCCTTAGGTTTAGGTATCTCACCCAACTACATCCCACAGCACAACAGCATAAGCCATCTTTTTTTTTCCATTAATATATTTGTGTCCAATGTTGTAGCCCCTTACAAACTTATACAGAAGACTCAAAACTGACTCAAACACTAAAAAGAAAAGGCCAAACCCAATCTTTAACTAATTGGGAAACCTAAACTGACTAAAAAACTGAAATAACAAAGGAAATAGACTCAAAACAGGACTCTAACTAAACTAATGAATTAAATCCCATTTTACTACTTTCTACCCATATTTTAGGCCCATTAAAGTGACCCATTACAAAGAAAACCCATGGGATCAAAGGTTCAACACATACATAACCCAACCCAAGGTTATTTGTAATAAAATAAGCCTATTAATTGACTTATCTACTTCAATTCACCCTTTTAGAAAAAATTCATCCTCAAATTTTGTAGAGTGTGAGGGTGATTATAGCATGGGCACATCCCTTTTCAAGCCGTAGAAAAATTCAGGTAGCTCTTTGATAATAAGGATGTAGTCTAGAATGTGAGGAGTTCGATCTTCAAGATACTTTAATGTTCGCTTGGCTGTCCATAATCACCATAGTTGTTGTAGCACTAATCTCCTTGGGTTCGATCTCTTCGTCCACCATTTTGACCATGTCGCTTTCGATTTCATCCACATGAATACCACTAATAGGAACATCAATGACCAGCTCTTTCTCAATAATAGCAATCTTGTGATATGTGGGTGACTTTTAAAAATCTTGTGGAGGAAGTACATTCTTCGTTCATACTTTGATAGGTACATATCTGTCAGCTCATACTCCATCTCGTCCAAATTTTAGGCTCACGACCTTGAGCTTGAAGTTGTCTTTCATGGATTCTCCATTGTATTCGAACACAATCACTCATCTGGGAACAAACGTATTGAAGTCATTGTGCCTCTATCAGGTTGTAGGAATCAAAGTAGACATACAATTCTTTTACCCATTCAAGGAAGATGTATGAAGAAAGTCTCACGAAATTCACGTGGCTCCATCTTTTGTCTGGCTAGGCTCTGATATGAAATAATGTAAGATTGGATCACAATTGATCCTAATCCCAAGCAGATGCTGAAATTCTGGCTGACTAGAGAAGATGTCCTCCAAACACTCTCACAAGTTGTAACAAACAAATAAAAAGAAAAAAAAAAAAGAGAATTCGATGGAGGGTTGAGAAGGGGGAATAAGAACTAATAAATGGGCATCTCACCCTCAGGTTTAGGCATCCCACAGCACAACAGCATAAGCCATCTTTTTTTTTTTTCCATTAATAAATTTATGTCCAATATTGTAGCCCCTTACAAACTTATATAGAAGACTCAAAACTGACTCAAGCTCTAAAAAGGAAAGGCCAAACTCAATCCTTAACTAATTGGGAAACCTAAACTAACTAAAAAACTGAAATAACAAAGGAAATAGACTCAAAACAGGACTCTAACTAAACTAATGAATTAAATCCCGTTTTACTTCTCTCTACCCATATTTTAGGCCCATTAAAATGGCTAATTACAAAGAAAACTCATGGGATCAAAGGCCCAACACATACATAACCCAACCCAAAGCTTATTTGCAATAAAATAAGCCCATTAAATAACTTATCTGCATCAACAAGCAAGTTACACCGAACCCTATGGCTAAACATAACTCAATAAAATTTCTTTTATCTGTAGTTGCAAATAGAGATTGTCCCGTATATCAGTTGGATGTGAAGAATACCTTCCTCCATGGTGACTTAGAGGAAGTGTTTATGTAGCCTCTCCTGGCTGTAAGTTTTTAACAGCTGAAGGAAAGGTGTGTCCTCAAGAAGGCATCATATGTCTCAAACAGACACCAAAGGCCTGGTTTGAGAGGTTCAACCAGGCCATTTTGAAGAATAGGTATTCCCAAATTCAAGCAAATCACACATTATTTACCCAATGGCAAGGTTCGAAAACTCGTCGAAATCTCGAATATTTTGGTATATTTTTTTTTTACTGAGACAAAATGGCACATAAAATATAGAATTAAATAATTTCGTCATATTTCGGTCATCTCGGTCACATTTCATCCATTTTAGTCATTCCGTTTCAAAATTTCGCTCATTTTGACCCAAAAAATGCATTATTTCATCGAAATTTCGACCATTTCGGTCATTTCGTTTTGCTTATTTCAGCCACTTTAGCCATTAGCCCCCCTAAATGGTAAGCGAAACACATGAGAAAAAATACACCATTATGGAAAATTTTGCCGAAATTTTGGTATTTTGGTGGTTTTGATACCACCAAAACACCGAAACGAGTTCTTAAACCTTGCCCGACGGGGTAATGTCACCATCACACTATTGATTGTCTATTTTGATGAGGCAATTGTTTTTCTATAACACTAAAAGAGGGATGGCTTAAGCATTGATGCCAAAGCATTACAAAGTCAACAGTGGTGTGATCACTATACACACATATAAGATTGCGCAAAAGTCAAAAAAGAGGTGCGAGGTTCAAGAAGGTAAAGCCCTTTCTTCTCACACCCACTGCTAATAATCCTCTTTGTCACCAAATCTTGAAAAAGACAATGAGATGTAAAAAAAGGTAACAAAAATTCAAGGATTTGGTTAAGTGACTGACAAATAACAAGTTAGTGGAAAAATTAGGAAGATAAAGAATAGAATCAAGAGACATAGAAGAGGCAACTGGAACACTACCCTCACCAGAAATGGAGGTAAGGGAACCATTGGCAACTCAAACCTTATCCCTACTAGAGCAAATGCAATGTGAATTATAACACTAAGACATACGAGTCATGTGATCAACGGCTTCAGAGTCAATGACCTAAGAGGGAGTAGTAGAAGGAGCTAATGTAGATGCCTAATGTGGATGCCTGCAGAGCTGAAGCAGAAAAATTTGGTACTGTGATGGATGAAGCACTACCCAACTGTGACATGACCTGGCGAAAAGCTGCAAGGTTTTCCTTGATGAGAAGACTATGGTCTATTTGCGGTCTTGAGGAAGACTCCATATGCTGAGCAACAATGATGGTGTGTGCTCTGGCTCCCCCTCATGCCACGTATGCTAGTAGGAGCAAGTCTAGGGAAACGTCCATGAAGTACCCAACAGCGCAGTCCTTGGTGTGCTCGGGTTTCCCATAAGTGGTCACATTGGAATCTATCCTTGTCATCTCTATAGTGTGGCCCTTAGCCTCTTCCACGAAAATGCCAATCTCAATGGAAGCTAGAGGAAAGTGCAGATCTTTCCAATGATGGTAGGGTATTCATGGAAACTCTTTAGGTCTCCTCACTTCATCTAAAGATGGAAGAGGTTAACGGGCCCAATATTCGTACCCAGATAGGCTCAAAATCCGAGTTCAGCCTGCCAAGGAGAATCAAAACAAGCTCATTTTCAAGATTCGTATAGACCTTTGCTTCATCCTCAGGATTGGACAACTGTAGATCCCGATAATGATCAAACTCCGCCCAGAGCCCAATAACAATGTTAAGTACTTAGAGATAGTCCTGTCTCCCTGCTTCATTGTGATAACCTTTTGAAGGAGTTGGTACCGTATACCTTAGCTGAATCCATGGTTTAAAGTATCTCCGATACCGATACGATACCCTCTGATACATATCTTAAATTTAGCTGACCAATACGATACACACCGATATAATACATGGAATTTTTTAAATCCTTTCGTATCGATATATATCCCACGATATATACTGATATGCATCAATACACCACCGATACACATCGATACAATATGATATGCACCGATACGACTATAGAAAATATAAAATCGAGGTAAAATGTACGTTTCGGTATGTATCGGTACATATCGATGAGTATGTATCTATCGATACATATCGATGAGTATCGGTACATATCGGTTAGTATCGATATATATCGATCGGTACGTATCGGTGAGTATCGGTATGTACCGATACAGTGCGCTACGGTCATATAATGGCCAAGATGGGTAATTTTTCAGAAAAAAACACGATTTTTTTAGGGGTTTTTGTTCTAAAGTTGCTACCAGCCATATTTCTCTCTAACTAAAGTGGAAATCAAGGTTGGAAACAAGGATTTCACATTTATGGGACAACTACAAACCTTGAATTCTTAGCGCAATTCCCTTAATTTAGTGTTTATGCATAATACATGTTATCAATAGCCTTTTTTTAACAAATTCTTTATGCAAAAGTGTTTAAAAAAATGTTTCCTATCCATTTATGTGTGTATCTTTAGCAAATCTTAACATATCTCCGATACAATACGATACCCTCCGATACGTTTCTTAATTTTGGCCGACCGATACGGCGACAGATACCGATACTTTAATCCGCTTGAATCACCCACTTGGTCAAAAGTCTTGGAGACACTATTAGAAATATCCTCGGCAATCTCCTTTCTCATAAAAATGCTACCAATCTCATGTTTCATATAAAAAATAACCAAGTCATAATAGTTGAGTTCTCAGTCTCCCATCTTTTATATGTGGGATAACTAACATGAGGAGCTTTGATGGTACTAGTAATGTACCCTAACTTCCCCTAACTACGCAAGGATAACTTCATTAACTGTGGTCAATCCAAGTATAATGGATATCTGAGTGTTGGGATTGTCAAATGCACCTACACTAGGGTTGGTACCACTCAAACCACCAACCGAAGCTTCCGTGGGTCCACTGACCTCCAACATGATGTATGAATACATTTAGAATGTTGATTTGATATCCAAACGAAATAGGGAGTTCACTCTGATGAAATAACGAGAGGGAGACTCTCAAACCTGCAAGAGAAGGGAAAATTCAAGAGAGAGAAGAGAGAGGGTGATTTGTGATTAGGCTAAAAAGACCCCACACCTCCTATTTATAAATAAGCATATAGAAGCCCTACTACAAGTGAAGAGACGAAAATGCCCCTAATATATGTTACAAAATATTCGGGTCAGGTTGTATCGTATTGCTACCATCACAAACCTAAAAGTTCTCCTTTAGGTCACCACCATAAATGTCAGAGCGGGCCAATCTTCGAAACAGATACGAGAATTCAAGACACATAAACAGCTAATAACACCAACACACTCTACCCAAAAAATTTCTTCTGAGTACTCGAGAAGAAATTCCAACAAGCAAGCAACCATAAGAATCTTGAAGAAAATCAACTCACATACATCCTTCATAATATAGCTTCATCCCATAGGCCATAACAACGTCCCAAATGATGTAAAACACCAACCAATAGCAACCAAACTCGCCACACAAAGCATTTAGAGAAAAAATAGGGGAAAAACATAAATCTGGCAGTACCTGGCAGCTTGGAGGAGGATGAGTTGTGCTCCACCAACTCACCGCTTTAGGAACCAAGAACTTGGAGGGTTGAAAGCCACCCCTTGGGAAACTCTAGAAAGCCCGGCCCCATTCCCAAATCCTGCTCAATGGAGGAGAGACCAGAATAGAGAAAAAGCTGGCGGTAGTGACCAAGGGGCTTCTTGCTTTTGCGAATAATCTTCACAACCTCCAAACTCCTTCCATTAGGCCTTTCAGATGATGAATGAACTTCAATAGATCTTCTAAGTGTGTTTTTTTACATCGTATAGCCTCTATTGGAACCCTGTACTTTTCTAAGGTTCCAAAGAGAGGTGTAAGAGATATTGAAGCTTGGTCAACTCCCAAACCTAGATCTAATACCAAGTTGGAGATCCAATGATAGATTCAACAGGGGAGAGGAGAAGTAAGAGGTGAGAAGAGAAGAAGAAAAGAAGAAGAACAGAAGAGAAGATGAGGGGAAAAAAGGAGAGGAGAAGAAGAGAGAAGGAGATGTGAAACTGAATGTGGGAGAGAAAAGATTCCTCCCCTGTTTGATTTACTAACATGAAGCAAGAATTACATACGCCGTCCTAGGGAGGTAAAAGGTGAAAAAGTAAAATTACAGCATATGACAAGAAGGTACTAAACTAGCGCTCAAACTACCCTTATTACATAAACTCTAACAACAATGACATGGCCATCTTTTGTGATCGAGTCGGAGGAACTGTTTTGTCGGTGGCAACAATTTTCCTCATCTTTCGAGCCCCCCTAGAACTCTATGTGGTATTGACATAGAGTAGGAGTCTTGGAGGAAGGGCAGGAAACTTTTACTTATTTGCACCTTTGATGTGAACTTGTGAAGTCAGTGATTGTACAACAACAACAACAACAAAGCTTAGCCTTATCCCAACTAAATGGGGTCGGCTACATGGATCCACAAGAATTTGAAATAAATAAATAAATAAATAAATACTCCATTTGTTACTTTCAAGTCAGAGACTGTACACTTGATGTAATATTATGAAATTTAATAATATTAAATGATTTTTCTCCATTTGTTACTTGCAATTGCATATTTTAATAGGTTTTTTATATTTTGCATATTATAGTACTAAATCATATGTAACATAGGGTATCACTGAGAAATATACAGGCAAGGTACGGCGTACACTGCCAACCTAGGGTAGGATACCAAACTAACAATATAAGTGTAATTTTCAACCATCTAGGGGACACTTAACTAGGGTCTCTACCAAGTTTCAGCCCAAAATATGGTTGTTTGACCGCTAAAATGGTCAAATGCAACCAAACACTGACCACTGCAGAATTTTGACTAGATTTCAATCGAAACTGCCTTCTTGAACCTTAGGCAAGATTACTTCCACCAAATCTACACATATATCTCATAAGGAGGGTAAGATTAGCAAAATTTCTATTGGAGGAGTCAGCAAAATGGAGTTTCAAGGGGCCAAGTCTCCCTTCGTCTTTAGTTTTTCATGTTTATGTAACATTCCTGTTAGAATGTGGCTTTGTATCTATTTACATTTCAATCTTGATCAAATCTTGTCTCACTTTTTTTTTTTTTTTTTTTTTTTGGGGGGGGGGTGGGGGGGCGGGGGCGGGGGAGGAGAGGGAGTAGGGTGAGGGTAGGGATATGAGATAAAAGCTTTCTTCCAGAATTTGTTTGATTTTTCAGCAGAAGATTAATTCATAAGAAACTGTATAGGAAATGAAAATTACAGTTGACTAGTTGATTTTGAAGACAGCTTATCATAAAAAAAAAAAAAAAAAAATGGGCTTACCTAGTGCACAAGGCTCCTGCCACTGCAGGGTCTGGGGAGGGTCATAATGTAAGCAGCCTTACCCCACTTCACAGAGAGGCTGTTTCCCGACTTGAACCCGTGACCACTTATCATTCCTTGAAAAACTGATTACATGTGAAATTACGATAAAAGAGGCTTCTCATGAAAACAATGGTCCCCTTTTCCTCCCAGCCACTGGGCAGGGTGGCCACAGTGGCTGGGTGAGACAGCTATACATGGGAACTATCAGACAAAGTGCTTCAGTAAAGAAGGCACATGCTTTTTCGAGCTAGTAAACCATTTGCAAGATAAAAGGCTTCTCGTGAAAAACACAGTTGTTGGCTATTAAGCATAAATGCTGGTCTAATATATGATCAACTTGGCATGTCCAGATAGCACCTGGGATAACTGGAAGAAGCATCCAGCCACTGGAAATGTGGCTACTGTGATTGCCATCACACAATTAAACATGGGAAATCTTTAACAAAGTATTCCAGTCAAGAATACATGCATGGAAACCATTGCCAATAAACTGCAAACATATTATACACATTGAAGTTCTTAGAATTAATTTCAAGTTTTAGATGTCGATTCAACACTACAAATAATCTTTCTCCAATGGAAATATCTAAACTGATCAGTAAGCAAGTATACAGAAATGCATGGCATTTGTAACTGGAAAAAAAGAATTAGCTACTTAATGGACCAGAAATCTATTTAAAACCAGTAACATGAAATTTAGGTATAATAAGGAATCTCGAAGATAAACTCATTAATGTCGCAAGTAGAAAAGGCTTTGACAGTGAGACTAGTACGTAGGAAAACCAACACCATACAACGAGAGTTATTCTACGCAAAAAATAAAAATAAAATACAACAAGAGTTCTCTAAGAGGTTCATATTACCAAGAATCTGACATATAAATCTCGTCATATTCAATCATATTCTTGTCCATATTTGAACTTCCCATTAGACTTGGCCGTCTGAGAGAGAGAGAGAGAGAGAGATCTTATACCCACTTTCTTAATTCTTACTACCAAAAGATAATAAGGACTCCAAGCAGCTCCATGATTTGATGCCTTCATCAACAGAACAACACCAGGTAATTGATCGAACTCATACCATATGACAATATAGATTGCCAACTTCCATGTTGAAAAGAGAAAGAATCGCCAATGAGAATCAGAATAAGAAGTATCACCACCATTATACCTTCTCAGGTATAAGTGTAGAAATATAGAAACCATTGTTGAGGCTTTGAGTGGAAAGAATTCAGTAGCAAACAAAGGCATGGGATTAGCTAAAACTGTCAAAGCATAGGACTTTTCTAGGAATACTCTAATATTGTTGAACAAGTTCTATACAAAAAGAATATTGGTTCGTGTAATATTTAATGTGTAAGGCCCAATTGAAATCAAATTACAGAGATGACAACAACAACAACCACAAAGCCTATTCCCAACTTAATGGGGTTGGCTTCAGGGATCCGCGACTGGGCAATCAAATTACACAGAATACAGAAGATTACAAGAAACGCAATATTGGAAGATGTTGATTCAACAGAAAAAGCAGGAGCAAAAGAATGCAGTATCTGAGACATGCGTTGATGAAAAGGGGGAAAAACAAAATAGAGCAATAACAAAGCCAGTTAAATAATGAGTATCTCATTTGGAAATCCGAAGGCAAAGTACCGTTAATTTCCTGATGAGGCACAGAGGATATTATGGTATCTCTACAAGTTTTAAGAAAATAAGGTAAAATTACATAATTAGCCACTTTTGGGTTTCTCTTTACAAAACTACCCACTCTATGTTTCACTTAACAAAAATACACAAAATCAGGTATGTTTATACAAAACTACACAAAATAATGTCTCTCTCTCTCCCTCCCCTACATTTTTAGACATTTCCACTCCTAACCCCTACCTCTGCCTACGCCCAATCCTAAAATCCCACCCTTGCTCCACCCCGCCATTCCTTGCAACCCATCCCCTCTGTTCATTACAAACCCCACACCTTTCAATCTGGAAAAATAAGTGAGAGAAACCCCTCTCTGCAAACCCCACCCCCTCTCTCTGTTTTTGCGAACTTCTGTATTTCTCATCCCCCGTCTTACTCCCCCTCTTCTTGCAACATTTTCTCTTCTAAGCCTGACAATCCGACCTAGAGGAGCACTCACACCTCTAAAACTTCAATCCCAAATCCTTGTAACCACAACCATTTATTAATAGTTTCCTCATCTTCTTCAAACACCTCTCTAAGAATCGGTCAATCGTGGCACGAAGACGTTGGATGAAGAAATCCCTTTCCTAGAACTTGCCTCACTCTCACTGCCTAGAATCGTTGGATGAAGAAACCCCCTTCCTCTCTCTTGCCTCACTCTCACTGCCCTTTTTTTTCGGATGAATAAATAAATTCATTACGAAGCAGAGGAAAGACTATACAGGGGAAAGGAAGAAGAGCGAGAGGGGGGAAAACCGGGCCAAGCCCTAGAGAGAGGCAGAAAAAAGTCACAGGGGAAGGACCTTGCCAAAATACAGCCAAAAGGAGCTAAGAGGGCACAAGGTGGGGGGCCTATTAGGGGGGATAGGAGAAAGAGGGAGGCCCTAGGAGACAACAGTGAGCCTATTCCTTAGGGTATCAATAATCCTACACTGATGGATGCATCGAAGCTTGGAGCTAACATCAAAGAAGATGGCTTTCCAAATCATCCCAAAGGAGTGAGAGTTGGAATTCCATTTATGAAGATTACGCTTCATCTAAAGATGGTTGATGGTTGTACAGAAGAGCAATTTCCTTTCCGTGTCACATATGGAGGGTTCACCAAAGGTCATATTAACCCAGATCCATTCTCTACTCAAGGGAAGAATACATCTACGAGAAGGCCAGCAATTGCTGAGGAATTTTTTCTAGACTGTGGAGAAGTGGCAGGAAAAAAAGAGGTGATCAGTATCTTCGACACCATTCTAGCAGAGGCAGGAAGAGGGGGAAACTGGAATGTGGCGATAGAGAGCACACCAAGTAGTGAAGATGTTGCAAGGGATGTGACCTTTAAATCAGGTAAGATTATCCAAGGGCAGGGGAGCCCACGGCACGAATATCGTTCCAAGCAGAGGCAGAGGTGAATCCTCCTGTAGAAGAGGGCAGCCACGAGATCTTGTCCTTTCTACCTCGGTGGCCGGGGGGAATGGGGGGAGAGAGGACCATAGATCAGCCAAGGGGGGAGGGGAGGCAAGTAGGGCCAAGACCCCATGGGAGATGATCGAGGAGACTGAGGCCAATCTAGAAATCCCAGAGGAATAGAGGGCACAGGGGGAGATCAAGGAAAGGAGAATGCCTGAAGGGTTCTAAGGATCCAACCACAGGGAGTTGGAGGAAACATTCCCAATGGAATAGGAAATAGCGGAGAAAGCCAAGGGTCTTTTGGTGAGGATGGAACGACAGATCCAGGAGGCGTCGAGGAGGAGGCGGACTAAAGAGAATTATTCTTCAGAAGGGAGGAGTAGACCCAGGAGACCCATATATTATTCTTCCTGGTGGCAAGCTTCCAGATAAGCTTAAGAATGTTGGCATAATTAATAGCCTTGATCTTTCGAAAACCCAAGCCTCCCTCAGATTTAAGAAGGCAGACTCTGTCCAACTCAAAGGGCGAAGAAATTTTAAAGAGTTGGTGCCCTTCCAAAGGAAGGAGGAGAGTAGGGATTCAATGGATTTAGAGGTGGTGGCTAGGAGGGCGAAGACACCCGACCAGTAGAGAGTCATGGATTGGAAAACTGCTCTTAGGAGTAGGAGAGAAGTTTTCCTTTCCAAAGTTGAAGCCTCTTTCTCACCTAATCAAGGATAGGGAAGCAGTGGTGGGCGGAGAGCCTAGCGAGGATCAGAGAGAGACCCAGATACTTGACTGGAAGAGATCCAAAGGAGAATCCCGTGAGCTAAAGGAGATTTTCCCGGCAGGGATCAAAGACTCTAGAGAGGAAAATGTTGGATTTAAGGAGATTAATTTTGAGGAATTCAAAAAGGAGGAGGGAGGACATGATGGAAGAGATGGAGATAGGGTCATCCTTCGAGAAAATCATGTGGTCATCCGTAAAGACAAGGTAGGTAAGCATGAGAACTTTGTATTTGGGGATAGGAGAGATGAGGTGCTAATCAACAGAGGACTAGATGGAGCAGGAAAGGGCTACAAGGGCACGGGAGGAGAGGAAGGGAGAGAGAGGACACCCTTGACAAATGCCCATAGAGGAGGAGAAGTAATTCGCAGAGCTACCATTGACCAGGACAGAGAGAGAGGGGGAAGAGATACAAGAGTGAACCCAGTGAACAAAAGAGGGGGGAAAGACATTTCCAAAAGAACTTGCTTGATGAAATCCCAATGGATAGAATCAAAAGCCTTGTGAATGTCAATTAAGGAGGGCTGCCGAGGAGTGGGACTTTCTATCAAATCCTCTGACAATTTCAATATTCCTACCAACAAAGAATGCAGATTGGTTTGGGCTAACTAAGAATTCAATGACAATTTGGATATGGATGGCCAAGATCTTCGCAATGAATTTGTAAAAAAGGTTGCATAGGGAGCTAGGCGTAAAGTCCGGCATGGAATTTGCACCTTCTTTTTTGGGGATGACACAGAGAAAGGTATGATTGACCCCCCGGATATGATTGGGGGAGAGGAAGAAACTACGGATGTCATTTATGAGATCTGTTCTAATAATATGCCAACAGGAAGAGAAGAATCCCATGGCTTTATGGGAGAGTACAGCAGCCAGAATCTCCTCATCCGAGGGGATCAAGAGAAGGGGGGAAGAAGATGCTCAGGGATGAATTCATTGTTGATATTCAAAGGAGGGAGGGGAGAGATGGAAGGGACGGTGGGGTGGAAGAGAGATGAGAAATAGGAGGCAGCTTCGGCTTTCACGTTTGTCAGGGCTGGAAAGAGTGATGCCTGTTTCATTCTTCCTCTGCACCTTTTTTAGTTGCCAACACCTCTATAGCTCCCTCGAAGATGGGGACATCATGCTATTCAGAGTTGTTTGAGGATAAGTTAGTTAATCTCCCTTATTTGGTTTTCTTTGTTTGGTTTCTAAGTGATTATTGAATTGCTTCATCTTGAAATGGTTTCAAATTCTTGGCAAATGGGGTTTTATTTTTTTAATTATATTGATCAGTTTTATTTTCCTTTACTCCTCCTGTTTGAGCTATTTTTCTGCAAGAGGCGGGTTCCATGGCCACTTTAGTGGACAAAGAGGTAATCTCAAGGCTTGGCGGAGCCAACAAGATTGTCAACGGCACGTCCGACATCTTGCTCGTGGGCTCAATGGAGGAGACATCGGTGTCAATCAAGATGGTGATGGTCTCTTCAACGAATGCATAAAGTTCGATGAGGCATTTGTACATCATAGTTTTTAAGGCGGTAAGGCGACAGAGGCGTTTGAGGGTCTTTCGGAGCGCCTTAGTGATAAGGCGGGCATAAAGCGTCACCTTATCGACTAAAGCATTCATGTGTAATTTTTTTATAGAACCAATCTATTTGGCTCAAATCTTAGTTAAATCCTATTACTCATATGTTAAATAAATATTAAAAGTTCATATTCATACCAATGTAAGATATTCATCAAGAAAACAAATCAATAAAGTGAATAAACTAAGTTCATCTTCATCAATCATTAATCATCAATCATCAATCATCAATCATCAATCATCAATCATCAATCATATTAACATATAATATAAATACATAATTATGAAACAAAATTATAAATATAAAGAAAAAAAATAAAAAATACAAGTACTTATTATACTTACCTCTATGATGCCAAAATGAGTGCCTAAGCCCTAAGGTCATCCACTATATTTCTACTCCTGTCAAAGAAAAATGAAGCACACCACTGCCAAAGCAAAATGGTTGCCTGGATCAGTGATTCTTCCTTGTTCTTTGATTCCTTCTCAAAGTCCTTTCTTAAAACCCTTGACAAAATCCAAACCCTGTTTGTGAACCGGGTTTTTATTTTGTTTGTTTTAGTTATTTTTGGTGGAATAAAGCTGATCCCATACATCTCAAGTGTTAACAAAACTATACACCTACCAATAAAAAATCTATATTTGGAATCTTTATCAAGTAATTTTAAAATGTGTTTAAAAAAAAAAAAAAAAAAAAAAAAACCCCATAAGGCTCCACTTCACATAAGGCGGAGCACTGCCTTACCATCTCTAGACCGCATCAACGCCTTAAAAACTATGTTGTACATACATCAGACGTTGTTGATGCATCCCTTCAGCTCCTCCTTTGTTCCCAGGTAATTGCATTAATTAGAACAATCTTCTTCGCTGTCTGCTCTCACCCAATTGATCAATCTCAACTTCTTCGTTGAATCAGACTCGTCTCCTCGCATCTCATTTTAATAGTAAAAGGAGACATGTCGGAACGAGGTTACAGGGAAGGGTGGGCCTTTGGGGCAGGGTGGGATGGGGTGGACATGATGATCGGAGTGGAACATGGTTTGGTTGCGAGTGCTGGTGGTGGGTGGTCGAAGGAATTAAGGATAAAAATGTAAAAAGTTGTAGGTGAGGGATGGGGATATGCTGTTTTGGGTAGTTTTGTAAACTCAAACTAAATTTTGTGTACTTTTGTTAACTTAAACAATAGGTGGGTAGTTTTGTAAAGGGAAACCCAAAAGTGGGTAATCAAGTAGTTTCCCAAAAAAAAAATCTTTACTTGTTATTGTCACAAAGCCCAAATCCAAATGGTCATGATGGAAGTGATAGTGGTCGTGACGGAGGTAGTGGTGATAGTGATGATTGATCTTTTAAAAAGTAGTCCAACTGTACAACAAGGAGTTCTAGTGTAGAGGTAGAGCTAGGATTCAACAACCTAACCTAGATAGGATTACAGAAATGTACCCGAAACAAGTATTAGTTTCAGACTTGATATCAGTATATGTATACCGTATATGTACTCAACAGTAGGTTATGTTAACCCCTTAGAACTCACAACAATGCTTAACAAATATAATAAATAACCCCAGCCAAATAGAACAATAGACAGCAGCTATAAAAATCTAACTCCTCTGCTGATAATATCATTTTATGTCATGAGATTGTCAAGGGTTTTGATTGAAAATCTCATTCCCCTGCAGCCCTTCTCAAAATTGATATTCATAAGGATTTTGACTCCATTAAATGGGACTTCATTTCAAAAGTCTTTATTCAGATGTCTTTTCCCCGTGTTCGTTCACTAGATCTCCTCTTGCATCCTTCCCGCACTTCTCTGTTTTGATTAATGGAAGCCAAGCTGTTTACTTTCCCTCTTCTGTCGGTATCAGACAGCGCTGCCCCCTCTCCCCTTTTCTCTCCTCTCTGGCATTTGAGGTCCTATCCAGATCAATTCAATCTTTCTACTGACCTGCACCTCATCTCTCCCATTTCCAAATGCAAATACCTTCTCCTCACTCATCTCTCCTTCACTGATGATCTTAT
The DNA here is from genome assembly GCF_013358625.1 of Macadamia integrifolia. NCBI lineage: Eukaryota > Viridiplantae > Streptophyta > Magnoliopsida > Proteales > Proteaceae > Macadamia > Macadamia integrifolia. The sequence goes on from NW_024868164.1 coordinate 77,643, forward strand.
AATCTTCTCCAAAGCTGACCCTCTCTCCATCTCTTACATTATGTCCTTTCCCTCCAGCTCTATAGAGTCTCTCTGGCCTCCATATCAATCTTCTTAAATCATGTCTCTTCCTCTCCGCATCCCTGAAGCTTCCAAAGCTTGTCTCCTTGAGCTCACTAGCTTCTCCCTTGGTTCTCTCCCGGTCAAGTACCTTGGGCTGCCTCTTATCATGGCCATGCTAATTGCCCATCACTACACCCCCATGCTTAACCTCATAAGAGAAAAGGCTCCAGCTTTGGAAAGGTAAACTCCACTCTTATGCGGATCACCTGGAGCTTACTAGATCTATCCTTGAATCCATGTACCTTTATTGGTGTAGAGTTTTTGTCCTCCCCAAGTCCATCATCAAATCCATTGAATCTCTCATTTGTGCTTTCCCCTAGAAAGATGTTAATTCGGCCAAGTTCCTCCATCCAATCCATTGGACATCTATCTGCCATCCTAAATCCATAGGAGGTCTAGGTCTGAGACATATCAAAGAGGGCAACATGGCAGGGAGCCTCAAGCTTATTTGGAAAATTGTGACCAAGCAAAACAGTATTTGGTTTGCTTGGGTCCAATCTTACCTCCTTAAGCAGGACTCTTTCTAGACCATCCCCAAGCCCTTAATGCCTATTGGGCGCGGCGCAACCTCCTAAACATTCGGTCCACTGCTCTTGGCCTCTTCTCCTATTCCATTGGGGATGGTACCAGGACCTCCCTCTGGCTCAACCATTGGCTCCCCTCTAGAGTGCTCCTTTCTGCCCTTACCCTTGTTTCTCTTCGAGTCTGAACAAAATGTCATGGTTGACTCGATTATTTACAATGGTTCCTAGTCCCCCCTCCCTCCCCTCCCCTCTCTCTGACATCTAGTCAGCCCTCCCCCCTCCCTCCGAGTCACCATAATAGAGATGATAAAGTATCTTGAATTCCCTCCCCTTCAGGGCTTTTCTCCTCCTTTTTTGTCTAGGACCAAATTAGATCCAAAAGCCCCCTTGTCCTTTAGTGTAATATTATCTGGTTAAAAGGTCACATCCCTCATCATAGCTTTACAGCTTGGAGATCCATCTCCAACTGCCTCCCAATGCAGTCTTTCCTCATCTACCAGCACATTCAAGCTCCCCCTCATGTTGTCTTTGCTAGAATGGGTGTCGACCATCTCTTCTTCCATTGCCCTTTCTCCTCTAAGGTCTGGAAGAGAGTTCTTAGTAATTGCTGGCCTTCAAGAAGAGCTTCTCCCTCTCAGTAGAGAATGGATCTGGATTGATGACCTTTGCTAGTTCCTCCATCTGTGATGCCGCTGGTTAGCTTGCTATTTATGCCACCATCTCCCATATTTGGATGGAGCTAAATCTTTATAGATGGACAACTCCAGATCCTTCGACCAGATTTGGAAGGCCATCTACTTCGATGTTAGCTTCATACTTATCTCCCTCCCCCATCGTAGTGTAATGGATTCCCCAGGAATAGGCTTATTGTTGTATCTTGGGGTCTGCCCTCCTCCATCCTTCTTAGCCCCTCCCCCAATAGCTTTGTTGTGGCCTTCTTTTAGCTTGCGTGCTTTTAGGAATTGTTATCTTGTTGGCTTGATGTGAGCCTCCCCCCTCTTCCCTTGTATATTCTTCTTTATATTCTCCTTTCTTGCATAATTTAATTGTTTATCCATCCAAAAAAAAAAGGTGAATGGGGATAAAATTACCATCGAGTGTAGGTTTGGATGGATAAATTCAACCCCCAAACTCGGACAAAAATGATGGCCCAAACCTGAGTTGTATCGATTCTTGATTTAGGGTTCAAAAGAGATTTCTGGTATTTAACAAACCAAAGTTCAGAATAGGCTCAAACTCCCATCAAACGGAGATTCCGATGATGTGATCCTCAAAATATGGGCCACTTCTGCTAGTTGACTTGGGAGATCGAAGGGATTAAAGATCTCAGCAAGAAACCCTCTAAAACCAGTATTGCATGTAATGGGATCCTCCTCTAAACAGCAGCAACAATCAACAGAAGGAGAGTAAAGGAAAATTCCATTGGACACTAGTTGCCACTAAGGCCTTTGCATTGATCAAACAGAAGATGATGGAAGTTCCAATATTTCATCCATCTGATTTTGGTTGTATCTTCGAACTGGCCACTGATGAATCCCATGTCGAGATTGGAGGTATTTTGATGCAATCAGGGCACCATATCGCATTCTACAGTGAGAAGTTGAACGGTGCTAAGAAGTGATACTCCACCTACAACTTAAAGAGTTGTATGGTGTGATCCAGATTCTAAAGCATTGGAGACACCTCATCGGCAAGGAGTTCAAACTCTATTCAGATCACAAGGCTCTCAAGTATTTACACTCTTAGAGGTCAATAAGCAACCGACATGCCAAATGGATTGCCTACCTCCAAAATTTCATTTTCACCTTGAAATATAAAGCTGAAAAGGAGAACCAAGTAGCTGGTGTGTTAAGTTGGAAAGTGATTACGATAAAGACTTTCACCACCCATGGCACCGGCCTTGACCACATTAAAGATGAGTACTTATCTGATGCTGATTTTTCTTAAGTTTATGAAATTTTGCAGCAAGGACGTACTGATACAAAATTCTCGTCACATGATGGCTTTCTTTTCCTAAGGACGCATCTATGCATTCCTAACACAACCTTGAGTCAGAACCTTGTTCGAGAGCTACATGGAGGCGGTATGGTTGGACACTTCGAATTTTCTTACTTTACCTTTTACCTTAGAAGAGGTTGACAGAATAATAGTCAAGAAGCTGTTGGATCCTCCTTTGCTACAAACCAGAGAAGGAGAAATGATACAAACTTGGAAAAACATTTGTTATGTACTTTTTGATCAGTAGGCATATGGGGTGGTATAATTGATATTTACATGCTATGCTTCCTCGACTTGTTGATCTCTATTCTCCACAGTGCTCATAGGTCAGGCCCATACCTTCATTCCATTCTTTCTCTTTCTTTGTGGTATCTAAGAATCCATCCATATCTAAAAATAGGACGGAGGTTGGGCATGCCGCTTGCTATCTTTCCTGGAGGGAGCGGCTCAACCAATAAGGAGAGGGGATGATGGGATGGGCGAGGAGACATTCCAAGGGAAAGGAGAAAGAAGCAGACACAGTGATGGGCACAGAACTAGCATGGCCAGCCTTTTCCCCTAAAAATATTAATAGTTCACTCCTTTTTTAAGGTGTGTGATCATCACCATGGGTGCAGGTTCCATTGGTTATTCAGCTGGCCTAAGTATTTGTTGCTCCCTTAATGTGGAGATTATCATAAGTTTGTGATATTCAAGTGGGCCGATTTTCAAGTGGACCAATATTCAAGTGGCCCAAAGTTGAAAATTGTTGGAGCATCATCCAACCTAAAACCTTAAGGCATTATATGGAGAAGAAAACTCCTCAAGTATATGAAGGCAGCAATGACCTGAACAAACCGATGTAGAAATATAGCTCAGACCAGGGAAGAAACAGCTATCGATTGGAAGGAGGAGGGGATAAAGGATAGGAGACTATCTCAATCTAGGGCTTCTCACCCAAAGGTCTCCCACCTCACTGCCCTCTCACAGATTCTCTTTGCACAAAATCGTGGGGGAGACTCTAAGGTGCCCTTTTACATATAGCAATAAACATTCCTAAAAACAGATATTAGAGACTACATAAAAAGGAAAGAAACTAGAACCTTCTTACAAAGAAGATTGAGGCTTGTTCCATAAGCAACACAGTCAAACATAGTATTGACTAAGTAAAGGACAGAAATAAAATAGGAAACAAAAATAACCAACGATAGCTTGGCTTCCTGACTCTACAATGATGCAGATCCGGGTTCCAAAATGGGACTCGGATCGCTTAGGGCCCCCTTAATTAACAAATAGCACAAATGTCGTTAACTGAATATCAAAAGAGAATGGCAGTTCTGTAAATAAGTTCAACCTTCTAATAAGGAATGGCAGAATTGTAATTTATTAAAACTTTAGATCATAAAAGAAAGAATGGAAAGTGGACTGTAAAGTGAGTGGATAAGGGGTAGATTTGGAATGAAAATAGAATAAAAGAAAGTGGGGAATAAAATCAAAAGAGGGGTAATTCTGGAAATTAATAAAATAAGAATTTAAAACCCACTTTATGAGGTTATCTTCAACTCACGACAGCCAAGGGAGTTATGTTGAACACCAAAAGAAGAAATCGAGCTTCAACCCTTGGAATCTCTTTCAACAGCTCTTAATCTCCAAATCTGTTGTTGCCTAGGCCTGCTGAGTCAATCCAAAATGTTAGAGTTCAAGAGATCAGGCAGAGCTGGATTGCAGATTTCTGAAACATGGGATCAGCGTCAGTAGCAGGTTCCACCATGAATGAAAGGTTGGTATTCTCAGTGAGAGGGATTTCAGCCACCAAAACCTCTAGGATTTCTGATCGCCCAGGTTAGTACATCCTTCGCTCAAAGTTTCAGAATTAATGGAAGGCTTTCAAGAGGGTTTTGATCCAATTGAAGGGCTGTTGGGTTAGTCCATAACAGAGTAGTTACAGAAAAGGGGAAGTACAACAGGAAAATAAGAAGGAAGAAGAAAAAGAAGATCAAAGGAGCAAGGGATATGCAAGCCTCTCAATAGCCATGGTTTCAAGCCAAAAGCCTCAATCAAATTTCAATTCTTAAAATGTGTCCTTCTCTACTGTGTTACATGGCTATGAAATGGAAAATCAAAACCTAATAATGTAAACTAATTAACATGGAAACTAACCTAAATTAGCAACTGAAATAAAATCTCCCAACTTACTTGATGGACAGTGGACACCCTACTCTAACAACAAGGAAACAAATTAATAATCAAAATTCTGAATAAACCCCAAATTTTCCCACGCCCAGCTGCATCACACAATTTGGCTTTGAGAGAGCCAAAAATACCCATACCAATAGGGCTGCCCAGCCTTGGCTGGTCAGACCTATGGCCTATGGGTCTGGCCACTTAAAGTGGCTTATGAGCCAAACCCTTTATGACTCTTGCGGCTCTTGAGGCCCAAGAATCCATCTACATCAAGTTCCTTTTTCCACTTTCAGGCATAGTTCTAGGTTTCGGAAATTTCGACCCAAATTTCTAAAATTAGCCCAAGAAAATATTTGTTTTCGACCAGGTTTCAGAAATTTCGATTGATATTTCGGTTTTAACTAGGGTGGTCGAAACACGAAATTTTGAATCTTGCTTTCAGGTGAGTACATGTTAACGAAGACAAAGGAGAAACAAAAGCAAACCAGCTGAAGGAAAACGCATGCAAACAATATATAATACCAAATTACCAAAGTAATTTAGCATTTCAAAGTTGAAGGAAAACAACAAACAATATAGGGCCCGTTTGATAACGTTTCAAGAAACGCATTTCTACAGTTTTTGTGTCCAGAAATGGCATAAACGGAACAAAAAGCGTTTGATAAAATTGTTTCGTTTTACTTATTTTCAGAAATAGAAATTGAAATTTCTACCTATTTATGGTTCAAGAAACGACCCAGGCAAAATAAGTAGATCCGTTTCTAGAAACGACTCGTGGCCAATCTTTCGTTGCTTACTATCGAATTCCAGAAACATGACTTATCAAACACCTTCAATTCAGTTTCTGTTTTTAAAAACGGAAATTTATGTTTCTGCCGTTTCTTGAAACAGAAACGTTATCAAATGGGCCCATAATATCAAATTAATCTGGCATTTCACATGATTGTTTCTCAGCCAAAGAGGGTCACAAATTTACCCTGATTTCTTTCCCATCGGAGGGAAGGGAGTGTTAGATTACATATAAAATGTATAACCAATCAAAGGAAAATGAACCAAAGCCCTGTCAGAAAAATAGAGTGCGCATAAAATACAAAGCAAGTAAAAATTGCCCAAACCTCAAAAATCCCCATTGTAGGGGTAAGTGATATATCTTTGATGTAGATCCACACTTTGGGAGGATCTATCAAAGGAAGAAAGGCCCAGCCAAGAAGGGCCTATCAATCCACACTTAAGTCCACTTCAAGTGGCTGAATTAGTTTTTAGAATAAGGGCCCATTGGGCATATCGATTCTAGCTATAGGTATTTATTTAATTGCTTAATAAGTGAGGCCCATTGGGCCCAGCAAATGTAATGTCCTATATGGACTCTTAGTTAGGTAACTTACTCCATGTTGGAGTTATAGTCCTAGTCCTATTATAGGTCCAAGGCCTACTAGGTATGTCTAGTCCTATTTGGAAACTAGCTCCTAGTTATGGTATGATTGTTATTCTGCCCTCTTTAAATAGAGGAGCCTATGTACTCATAAAGTCAGATTTGAATAAACAAGGATTGCAGTCAATTGCTTAGAACAGCCGGGATAACTGTGGGTGAGAAGCCCGGGCCGAGATAGCCACCTTTCACTCACAACTCCCTTACTCTTTCTCTTCTATTTTCAGAATCTATTGCTGAATATTACCTGCTGCTATTGTGTACTTGATGGAGAACCCTTAGGGAAGAGAGGGGAAATCAGAGTAGAGAGGGGGAAAGACGAGAATCACACACTTCACTAGTGCACAAACTCAACATATTCATTCAATAATCAAAATCACTCTCTAAATCTTCAATTGATTACAACCAATATATAGGAAAATAGGAACATGAAATTAGAAACTTAACTGAAATGGAAACTAGCCTAAACTAGGAAACAACTATAAAAAAGGAAACCAAAGCAAGGAAGTAAATCCTACTCCTACATTCAAGTCTGCAAAATAAAACATGAAATAAAATACTAAGTAAACGACTAATTTTATTTTCAACCCTTGTTGGACCAAAACCCTGGGCTGGATCGGTTCTTCTTAGCTCTTGGCTTCCAAAGCCGGTCATGCTGGTCCAACCAAGAAAGGGCAGTCGTATCTGCATCAACTCTCCTCCTCTGAAAAGAACTTGACTCCGTCGAGTTAGGGAAAGGACCGAGGAGACCATCTGAAGGAATACGCTGAATGAGGAACGAGCCCACCATCTTCTTGAGCTTAATTTCAGGGAGATCTTTGGCAGGATGAAACTTCATAGTCTTGTTGGCATGCTTGAAGGCATAGGTATTGGCATAGCCACAATGCTGGACTTTCTTATCGAACAACCAAGGTCGACCAAGAAGGATATGGCACACCTTCAAAGGGAGGACATCACATTAGATAGTATCCTTAAATCCACCAATAGAATGTGACCAAGCACTTATCTGTGATTTTGAGATTAGTGTTGTTCACCCAAGCAACCTTGTAAGGATTAGGATGTGGTTTTGTATTCAATCCCAGCTTATGAACAGCGTCTTCAAAGACAACATTAGTACAACTGCCTCCATCAATAACCAAGGTTAGCAGCTGATCATTGCACTTCACACGAGTCTGAAAAATACTATTGTGGCGCCAATCTTCATTTTCAGTGGTCAACTCATGACGAATGACATAAAAAGGATGTTGGTCTTCGTCACTGAGAGTGTCATTGACTTCACCTGTTGCACGCTCTTCTCTTAAATCAACTGTGTCAGAACCAAGTTGCTCTTCGGGAATATATGGTATAGGAGAATCCTTATCAATAAAAGCAACCAAACAGCTGGGACATTGAGCACTGATATGTCCAAATCCATGGCATGAGTAGCATCGAACTGTAAATTTTGAGGAATCAGAAGGTTTATCTAAACCACGCCGAAGGGGTGAGTATGGGCGATTAGGCCGTGAAGATGACATTTTCAGAAACATGTCGAGGTGGAGAATACGGCCGGCTAGGTCGTGAAGAGGCCATAGATGTAGCACTAGCCTGTGGTTTGCTAGATGACCTCTTTTGGGTAGGAGACTGTTGCAGAACGGAACTAGTACCTCCAGAAAAAGTATATGCAAAATTTCTCCGGTTGTATGGGCATTTCAGACTTTTCTCAACCTGATATGCTACTTGTACGACGTCTTCCATGGTAGGTAGTCTACTAGATGCAAGGGCAGCACTAAGTTGAGGGTGCAAACCATTGCGAAATTGTGCCACTAATACTTTTTCATCCCACTCAAAGTCAGAACGAGTGGCCAAATAATAAAATCTAGCAACTTACTCTTCAACGGTCAAATTCTCTTGTTTCAACTGTGCAAACCTGAGATGCATGCGTTGCTTGTAATCAGAAAGCAAGAATCGCCGATTCATTATTTCATACATTTCAGCCTAAGTAGTGACCAAACCAATGCCTCGGGTTCGGTTCTGTTGTTGTTGCTTGATCCACCAGACTCAAGCCGTGCCTTTCAGTTTGGCCTCTACAAATAGGATCTTTCGAGCCTCAGTCAACCCGTACCATCTGAAGAATGTATCTAAATTGTGAATCCAGTCAAGGTACAACTCTGGATTATTATCTCCATAAAAATCAAGGACATCCAATTTTTTTGCTCTTTTTGCTCCATCATCATGTCTACCAGTCCCATATGGTGGTGGAGGTGGTGGTGGTGGTGGTGGTGGTGGTGTATGATGTGGTGGTGGTGGTAGTGTTACTGACGGATCCTATGGAGTGGTGTTGGAAGAATCCCCAGATTGAATGGTTCTTTCCTTTATCTGCTGCCACCAAACGACCAATAGAAACTTGCATGGATCCCATGGAAACTTACATAGATTCCACCATTATTTTTAGGGACGTGACTATGTTAGTGAGAGCATCAAATTTTGTATTAGTTTCTCCTTTATAAGAATTCAGCTGTTGAACAACTTCACCATTGGCTACCATGGCGATGATTAACAAAATAGCACTCAAAGAATAATGGTAGAATAGTAAACAACTGGAGGCTTAAAGGGCAGGGCCAGAATAGTAAATAACTTTTTTTTGGAAAAATTGTAATTTTATTTTGGAAGTTCAAATTAAACCACAAAAGGGTGTGTCACGTCACGTGTGGGACAGGGGTTTAATTGGAAAAAAAATATGGGACAAAAAGGGGAAGAATGGAGAAAGGGAGGGGTATTCTAGGAAGTAGACAGATAAAAAGGAATAAAATGGAAATCGTGGGTTGAGGGTTTCACCGTAATCCTCCAATGGAGCCTATCCTCAGAGATGAAACCACCGACGATGGTTATCAGCAGGTTTCTCTGGCGATAGACGATCGAGGTAGCAACGGAACTTTTGGAGGAGGCGTGAACTGTGATGGAGTTCGAGGGAGATCGACTTGGAGATGAGATGCAACAGAAGGTCGTCGATCAAGGAAGGATTTCGAACCAGAAACCAAGTATGGTTCTACCTCTCTCCTTGCTTCATCTTCTCCTGATTCTATTCCGTCTTCTTCTCGTCTTCTCTCTTTTTTTTTTTTCAGCTTCTCTCTTCTCTTCTCTTCTGCTTCTACTTCTTCTTCTCTTCTCTGCTCCTTTTCTTCTGTTCTTCTTCTTCGTAGACCCTCTCTTCTTGCTGCTCTTTTTCTTTTCTTTTTTTTGCTACTGTCGGAAGGAACAGAGGGTAAAAGAGGAGGCGGTAGGGCAGGGAGATTTTGGGATTTTTCTTTTTTGTTTAAGTTTCTGTCGGAACAGAAAGAGGAGGCGGTGGCTGCTGTTGGAAGGGAAAAGAAGTGAAAGGAGAGGTGGTGGGATTTTCTGGTTGGGAATCGAAGTGAGGAGAAAAAGAAAGGGAGGCTTTGGGATTTTTTTTTTTTTTGTTCCCAGTA
>NW_024868164.1:87324-151655 GCF_013358625.1 Macadamia integrifolia
CCCAAAAAAAAAAACCCACCCCGCCCCTCATTAAGCTTCAGATTAAACATATAAAGCATCTATATCCAGATATGCAATGTACCAATGTTAAAGGACTTCAACTTTTGTAATTAACGTGTTGTAATGTGGGGTACAAGGGTAGAATTGTCCATAGGGGAATATTTGTCTTTGTACTCATAACCCTATTTTTATAAATAAAGGAGGACTGGTGTCATGTGACACAAGTGCCATTCTCCCAATTTTCATCATGATATCAGAGGACAGATCCATGTTGTGATCTAAACCATAAAATCACTACCGCCACCTCTCTCTCTCTCTCTCTCTCTCTCCCTTACAACTCATGTCACATCTCTTCTCTCTCGTTTTTCTTCCCCTCACACTCGCCTGTCTTCTCTTCCTCGCCTTTCTCCTTCTCGGTCGAGCCCCTCTCACTGGACTTCTCTCTTTTTTATGGATCACTCTCAGTGATGACTCCTTTATCCCACCTAGTGTTTTTTCCCTCCTTTTCGGTGTTTCTTATGGCATAAGAAACCTACCTAGGTTTCATATTGAAAGCTTTGAATGCTTTGACAACTTTTGGTTGATATTTTTTGTTCCACAAGTGATCAACAGCCAGCAACCATGTCCGAAGACTCTACCATATCTACTACTGCAGATTTGAGGGAGAAAGAAAAGGGCTAAACCCAGATCTGGTATCAGAGCTAGGTGGACCGAGGGAGAATCTGTGAGTGTCTATCTCCTGCGTAAGGAGTTTAGTCCCACATCGCTCGTGGATCCAATCTGCGGTCTATACTTAAGTCCTTGGGCGCCTTCTCCTGATAAGCCAGTTTTGAGGGAGAAAGAAAAGGCCTAAACCCAGATCTCTCATGGAGACTTTCCCACCTTCCATGCATGCTCTGTCAAGTTAGATGGGAGTAATTACCTGATGTGGTCTCATTCCTGCTTCCTTTCAATAGATTCGCATGGCTACTCTGGCAACCTAGTAGGGGAATTTGAGAAGCATGTTGTTGCTGATCCATCTTAGAAGAAGTGGAGTTCTAAAAATTCTTTGGTGATGGCTTTTCTCATCAATTCTATGAGCCCCAATATTGCCAGGGGTATCTTCTGTTAGACATTGCTACCAAGATCTGGACGGTTGCTAAAGAAACATATTCCCACATTGGCAATGATGCTCAGGTATATGAACTACGCAAGAAGATTCATGATTTCAAGCAACAGAACCTGAATTTATTCCAGTAGTACTCTGAATGGTACTCTTTGGCACAAATTGGATTTCTAAAAGGAGCATCATCCTACTACCACCATAGATGTTACAAATTTCAAGAAGAGAGCAGACAAAATCCGTGTATGATTTTTTGGCTAGTCTCAATGTTGAACTTGATCAGATTTGTGCCCATGTTCTCAATAGAGACCCTGTCCCATCTCTGGAGCAAGCTTATGCCCTTGTTCATTCAGAATATAGCCATCGTACACTGATGTAACTGCCTTCCTAGGATCGGTCAGCCCTTGTTGCAAGTATAGGCTTTGATCCTAGATTCCTCCATAGAGGCCTTCCACGTACAGGTGATTGTTCTTTTTCTAACAAGGATCCTATTAAGTGTGAGTATTTTGGGAAGGAGTGCCATACCAAGGAATTATTCTGGAAATTACATAGTCTCCCTGCTAATTCTAGGCGTGGTCCTAGACAAGGTCATAGCATGGTATAAAGAGACAGGAAAATACCACTGATGCATCTAACAGTGCACTTAATGGTAGGTTTTTCCATGCCCTATGACGAGATCTCTTCTCTTCTACGGTGAAAATCATGATCAAATTAGAGCCATCCAAAGCTTTTGCTAACTCTGCCTCTTTCCCAATTGTTTTTTATCTCCTTTTGTGATTATAGTGCTTCAATGGCCTCTTCTCCCTGGATTATCGATTCATGTGTAACTGATCACATAACCGGTTCTTCAAATTTATTTTTAAGTATTCTCCTTGTTTGGTAGAGAGAAGGTATGGGTTGTTGATGGTAATCTTTCTCCCATTGCTGAGAAGGGTTCCATTTAGTGATCTCCCAATTTGTCTCTATCATATGTATTACATGTTCCTAATTTTTCAACCAATTTTAAGTCCATTAGTCATTTAAAATCTAATCTCAAATGAAAAGCCACTTTTATCCTTCCAACTGTGTGTTTCAGGATCTGGTGACAGGGAAAATAATTGGTTGTGGTAGAGTGCAAGGTGGGTTGTATCTGCTTGAGGCTGGTCTTTCTTCAGTTCCAAGTTCTTCATCAGTTCTTCAAGTAGACTGCATCAGCAACCTTTTCTAGGTTACTCTATTGGCATCGTCGATTGGGTCACCCTCCATTAGGAACCTTAGCTAGGTTTTTCCAGCTTTATTTGGAAATTTTAATGCAAGGGATTTCTTTTGTGAAGCATGTGTTTTGGTCAAACAGACTCATACTATTTATCCTAGTTTGAATAATAGAAGTAATATTCCTTTCGCTTTAATCTATTCTGATATTTGAGGCCCATCTCGGTGTGTTTCTGTTACTGAGTATAAGTGATTTATTACTTTAGCACTTGGATATTTGATGCACCATAAGAGTGAGGCATTTAAGTGCTTTAAGCTTTTTCATAACATGGTTCAGACACAATTTCAGGTCATAGTTAAGATTCTTCGCAGTGACAATGGTAGGAAGTATATTGATGGTGCCTTTCAAGACTACCATGGAGCTAAAGGAATTCTAAACTAGACTAGTTGTGTTGCCTCAGAATGGAAGAATCGTCATATTTTGGAGGTTGCTCACTCTCTGATGTTTGAGATGCAAGTTCCTCCTCAATATTGGAGTGAAGTTTTTCTCACTGCTACATACTTGATTAAGCAGATGCCTTCTCGAGTATTACATTTCCGGTCTACTCTCACTTTTCTTCAGGGCAACTCTGACTTTATCGTCCCTCCCAAGGTATTTGGTTGTTTCTACTATGTATGCAATCATCATCATCCCAATGAAAATTTTGATCCTCGAATCCTCAAGTGTATTATCCTGGGGTACTCTGCCACTCAGAAGGGGTATAGGTGATATCATCCACCAACCCTTCACTGGTTTGTGACCATGGAAGTGATCTTTCACAAGTTTGGTGTCCCCCTCTTTAGGGAGAGCAGTTGGATCAGTTGGAAGATGTGTCACATGTTGTTCTTCCTCCCATTGTCGTGGATATTACTTAGGAAACTGTGGTTCAAGGGAAGTTGTCTCAGGTTCCTGGTAATGGGGATGTGTTGTTTCCTTTGAAGGTTTATATTCGCAACAAGCAACAGAAGCAACAATAACCCACTATTGCTACTACATCAGCTCTACCCAGCCAACTGTTGCATTCCCTTGATCCTGGTCCTCCATCAGCTCCTTTTGGTAATGATCCGTCTCTTGACTTACCTATAACTATTTGTAAAGAACCTAGAACTTGTACTCAATATCCCATTTCCAAGTTTGTTTCTTACTCCTCTTTGTCTCCTTGCTATCGTACCTTTATGTCTACGTTGTCTTCTGTGTCTCTTCCTCAAAAATGGCAAGAAGCTTTGGTTGATCAAAGATGGAAAGCCGCTATGATTGAAAAAATGTAGGCACTTAAAAAGAATGGTACATGAGATCTTATGAGTCTTCCAAATAAAAAATATACATATAAACGGTTGGACTAAACATGTGGAGCCAAGCCGAGCTTGCGAAAGGGCCTGTCCGGTCGAGCACCCATCAAACTTACCTCTTGCACTGTGTACTGCCTATTATAAATGGGCAGGGCCTGATCTCGACACGTTTAACAATTGGTGCAGGCCAAGCTAATCTTTAAAAGATCGGGCCCGATCGGTCTAACCGGTGCGGGCTTGGGATTGACAAACCTAGAGAATTATACTGATCCGATTCAGATTTAATACTCCAATTGGAGCAGCAATTAGTAGGCAAGCATCAAAGTTGGAAGTTGGGACCAAAAACCCTCGCTGTGTTGTCCACTTGATTTCAAGCCCACGGATCACAATCCCATAATTCTCATTGTTCTATTCTACTCTTTATGTACTCCATTCAATTCAATAATTGTATCTTTCACGAATTTAAACTTCAAAGGAAGACTGAAATCGAAAACCCATGGAGATTCAATGACGCATCTCCATCTAGCGAAGGGACCAGTTGAGACAATATAGGAACAGTGCAATTAGTGGAGGCCTGTGACTATGGCTTCTATGGCAGTAGCAAGAACACGTTGCCTCACAGCTAGATTATTATCGGGATTCCATTGCCTTACCTTATTATATAAGGAGGAGAATTTACTATCACTCCCCTACACTTGGCCTATATTTACTAAAATTTTCCTACCTTATATTTTTTTCTGACACTCCCCTGTTTTTAGAGTTTTACATGTCTTTCACCTGCACTTTTTAAATACCCATATTACCCCCTCCTTTTCACCTGTAACCTATTAATTTTTTTCAAATTGATTAGTCCAAAACATGCTTTTTCTAATCCAAGAAAACAGTCAATTGACTTGTCCTTCTATTATTACTTGGTTCAAATGTTGCTTTGTTGGCTGAAACTCAAACTCTTCCTCGACTCCCATTTTTTTATTTTTTTTTATTTTCTTTAAATGCATTAGTACTAATGTTTATTTATTAACTTTTTTTCTTTTGTCTCATCCATCATCACGAGTTTAGTAATCTTTATTTTTTATTGGTATTGGATTGGTATCGGTCTTAGCCGATAATAATTCGGATCGGTATCATTCTCAATGTTATATTTCCGTTAGGGTTGCTATTGGCAAAGATGAACACTATTCGAGTTACCCTATCTTGTGCTGCAAACTGTGATTGGGAGTTGCAACAACTGGATGTGAAGAATGCATTTCTTCATGGTGAGATAAAAGAAGAGGTGTACATGAACATCCCACCTAGATTTGATAGTGCTCAAACAAAAGGAAAGGTCTGTAAGCTCAAGACAGTTTTGTATGGTCTTAAACAATCTCCCCATGCCTGTTTTGGTCACTTCCACAAGGCCATAATATCTATGGGGTACACTTGAAGCAATGCAAATCACTCTCTTATCAAGAAGTCTGGTGACAAGATTACGGTTTTAATTGTGTATGTGGATAACATAGTTGTTATAGGGATGATGCTGAGGAAATCTCTCATCTCAAGAAGTTTTTGGGCACTTAATTTGAAATTAAAGACTTGGGGCAACTTCGTTATTTTCTTGGCATAGAAGTGGCTCGGTCTACCAAAGGGTGTTTTCCTCTGTCAAAGGAAGTACACCCTAGATTTGTTGTCTGAAGTCGGTATGCTAGGATGTAAACCTTGTGACACACCTGTGGAGGCTAAACCCATCTCTCTAGTAAAGTAGGTGAACCTGTTGATAAGGGTGGTTATCAACGGCTGGTCGGGTGTCTCATTTATCTCTCCCACACTTGACCACCCAGACACTGCATTTGTTGTCAGTCTGGTGAGCCAATTTGTGCATAATCCCTATTCCTCCCATTTGGATGCAGTCCACCATATTCTCCACTATTTGAAGTCCTCTCCAAGGAAAGGATCCTATTTGCTCTATATGGTCATCTTCAAATTGAGGCCTTTACAGATGCCGACTAGGCTGGGTCTCCGGATGATCGGAGATCTAATACTAGTTATAATGCCTTTGTTGGTAGTAACTTAGTCACATGGTGTACCTAGAAGCAATCCATAGTGGCTCGGTCAAGTGTTGAGGCAATGAGGCTGAATTCAGGGTGATGACTCTAGCAATCTGTGAGCTTCTGTGGCTCAAGAGTCTTTCTGGAGAACTTGGTGTGCCGATCACTCTTCCGATGAAGCTTTATTGTGACAACAAATCTGTTATTAGCATTGCTCATAATCTTGTTCAACATGATCATTCCACATATTTTGAAATTGATCACTTTATTAAAGAGAAGCTTGAGTCCGGTCTTATCTATGTTCCATTTGTGATGTCCGCAGACCAATTCGCTGATGTTTTTACTAAATGTCTTAGCAATCAAATTTTCCATTTTTATGTATCCAAGTTGGGCATGTGTGATATCACAGCACCAACATAAGGGGGAGTGTTGCAATGTGGAGTATAAGGGTAGAATTTTCCATAGGGGCATATTTGTCTTTGTACTCATAACCCTACTATTATAAATAAAGGAGGACTGGTGTCATGTGAGTCTGTGACACAAGTCTCATAATCCCAAATTCAGTCAGAACGACAAAAGGATTAAAGGATCAACAACTGAGGTTGGAAAATCTAACCAATAATCTATATTGTTCCCTATCAGATGATTAACCAACGGATAAACCAATTCAGAGAGCAAAAGCCAGATTATCTGGGCCTGGGGATCAACCAGATATGATAGATCAAATCCGTACCATCTGATGCAAATATTGATCAGATGATGCGATAGAGATCTAAAAGTCATGGCACAACAATACCAACCATCTGAAAGCTCTAGAGTTTGGAGGAATTGGCATACCTATATTTCACAACCAAGTTGCTACTTAAGAACCACCTGATAACTATTCTTAAAAGGAACTCATGTGTAAAATCTGACACCACAGAATATAGAATATAGAGGCACTTCAGAAACTCATGCAAAAGGAATGAGAAAATGATTGGCCACAGCACACCAAATTGTACCTGACTATATTGCTATTTGCATGGAAATCAACCAGAACAATTCAAACGGGTAATCTTAAAGAGTCACCAATTTATGAAGAAGCTAAATATGTAATTACACAGTAATCTCATCTACAAACGTTGACCACAGTGAGTAGATTCCGAAATGACAAGGCAAGGTCAAGATCCTGATTAACAATCTGATATCACCATACATACATTATATTATCTCAATAAAAATAATTTGCAAATTAGTGCAAATGAGGTCAAATATGGATTCATGCATCTAACAGTAGCCTCGTCATAAAAATCCACCTATGACAGTGAAACTACCAGACTAAGGAAATAAAACTCCATGCACTAGTGCATTAACAGTTGCCTGGCTAAGGAACTAAAACTCCATGCACTAGTGCATTGACAATTGCCTCATCATGAGATGTTTCCGGAACCACTATTTCTTTTCTTTTTTCTTTAATGAATAATTCCAGAACCAATTCAATTTCAATTTCAACTTCAATTTCATTAGACAGAATAATGAAGATAAACAGATGCAATTACCAACAAGCTGAGAAACCGAAACCAAGAAACTCACCGTCTCCTTTCATCTGCGACGATCCAGCGCAACCCATCTTGTTGTGTTGGCAGTATCAGATCGATAGGAATCAAGGAAATACACACTCAATCTTCATCGACATAACTAAACCGAAGCTCTGCTCAGTAAGCTTGTAAGCCTCAGTATCAGTGGAGAATTCCAGGACAGCTCACGGCAATTTGCAGCTTTTTGTGTGGGAAGAGAGGGGCGAGAGAGAGAGAGATGACAACAGAAAGGGGTTGAGTTGAGTGAGGCAGAGATCAAATATGGAAGGAGAAAGGGAAGAAAAATGAGGGAAAAGTGTGAAACGAGAAGAGTAATCAGTGGTAATTGGTTCTTGTCTGTCTTTGCGCGTATATGCGTTTGGTTTATCAACTCGTTTCCATTTTTTCTCCTTCTATTCTCGACTCTCAAAACGACGGCTGGGACGATTGTGACTCGGCGTGGACTCTTTTTCGCGTTAAATTTTGCACAATCGAAGCAGACGTTTTCCTCGTTTAGCGTTTGCCACATGCAAATTTGGAAAGCTGTGTAACACTTGAAGAAAGAAAATGTTGATTAAAAAAAGGAAAAAGATCCTACCCGTCTAAGTGTTCCCTACGCCTAGACACAGGCGGGGACAAAAAGATCATATTACCCTCTCTTCATGGCAACTACAGGCTGGGACGATTGTGACTCGATGTGGACTCTTTTTCGCATTAAATTTTGCACAATCGAAGCAGACTCTTAACGTTTGCCACATGCAAATTTGGAAAGGTGTGTAACACTAGAAGAAAGTAATTGTTGATTAAAGAAAGGAAAAAGATTCTATCAGTTTAAGTGTTGCCTACGCCTAGACATAGTCAGGTGCAAAAAGATCATATTACCCTCTTTTCATGTGCTGAAGATGTTCATGCACGACTTCCTATTAGCACCATGCACTAGTGTAGGCAACACCAGACCAGCAAGAATCTTTCTCCCTTAGAGAGAGAGAGGAGGGTATATTTTTGGTCATTTACTTTTCCATGTAGGACCAAGTCGTCCTTGAGCTGATGGGGAACCCTTGACCGCGTTTTCAGATGAATGGTATTATCAGTTGTATATGTGTTTATCGAACTTGGAATTTAAATTTAGGAAAAAAGAAGCAAGCACCATTGATGTATAGATTCCTTTATATCCTTCTCACATAATAAAGAGTGGGGTCCACACTCACTGTTTGAGATTTTAAAATGTAACCGCAAGCGTACAGATTAGTGTAGCTATGGGTCGAACACAGGGAGAGCAGCCACTTTATTTTTTTGCTTCTTTTAATAATGTGAAAGTGAACCTATTAATGATTGTGATCTAATTCTAATTACCGTCCTAAACATATGTATCTAAAATAACGTCCTAACCATTAGTCATCTAAGAATTTAAACACGCAAGCCATGCAATTAAAATTAAATAAATAAATAGTTGAAAATAAACACTCCACGTAATTAAAAAGCAATGAAGGAAAAAAATATTGAAATAAAAATAAAGTAAAAGAAAGGGGATAAAGCTAGAGAGATGACTCACAAGTAGATTTTTCTACTTAGCCCAAGGGATGCATCATAATATGAGCTTCCCTACTTGACCAAATAGTCACTCTTACAAGGGTTACTCTACTTGGCTTTAAGGAAATAGAGACAATTAAAATAAAAATAATAAAATGATGGTTCTATGGTTAGGAGGGGCAAAACCAACACATACACTAGCCACAAACCTTGGGGGAAAGGGATAACAATAATGTAACGACTGAAATTAAAATCTTTAATTAAGAAAGAAAGGATAGTCAGAAGAGGGAATGAGAGGGAGGAGAGAAGACTACTTATTTGAACTTCAACCATTGAACTAAAAACTTGATCGATTTGAGATACTACTAGTACTAAAAACCAGATCTGGAATAAAATCAAATTTGAAATTTCTAGTACTAGAGAAAACAAATCTGAAGAAAAAAAAAACTGAACTTGAAAGACATGCTTTATAGCTTATTCTTGTCACCTAGAACTAAGCCTAGAACTAGAACTTGAAAATTACAACTTTAATTGTTTTGACAATAAAAATAAAAGTGCTTGCATTAATTGAATAAAAAGAACTTACAAAAGTGTTTAAAGCATAAACCTAGAACTGGAGCTAGAGAAAGAGATAGAGCAACTAAAAAAAACCCTAGAAGAAGAATGAAGTGTCTCATACCCTTGTATTAATTCTATTATATAGAGAATGGGGGAGGGAAGCTAACGATTTTAGCTTCTAAAAAAAATGAAATTTGTTTTATCTTGTTGATGAGGTGGAAGAGAGAGAAGAGAGAAAACGTGTGGAGAGAGATCTCCCACGATTTTTCTTACCTTTTTTTCTTATTTTTTCTCCGTTTTTCTATTTTTCTCTCTCTTCTTGAGCAAGAAACCCCCTTTGGCCAATTTTTCTTGCTTGGATTTGGATAATATTCTATTTTAATGAGAAATTTTATCCAATGGCAGCTAAGAGGTTTGAACTTGAGACCTCCTAATAAGCAAGGGATTTTGCACACCACAACTCACCAACTACGCTAGTTAGTTGTTGTTACCAAAAATGAATCTTCAATTACTTAAGGATGTGGTCCATCGATCCTTATTGGTATTTGGAATATTCTTTATACCCTTGGGACAACTGCAGATGAACTGGTTCTACATCTTGGTTCAGTTCTGATCCATTATTCTTTTTCTGAGCCGAAAAGAATAATCACTTGTACGGTTGACCAAACGAATGTGTACTTACAATTGAACATGTCCATCTTGCCCAGAATTTCATCCTCTTCGCAACCATGAAAGAAATAGGACCTCTTTATGTGTAAAATTGGAGATATAACGTCTGATAGTCTTTAAGGCCTTTAAAATATAAAACCTGCAAAAAGAGAGTAAAACCCTAGGTAGCTCTATTCTAAATATGTAAAATAAATGTTTTACTACACTAGATTTCACACATAAATGTGCTTATCACTTACATTCTTTCTCTCCTATTCTAACCATGTGGACTACATACATATGATATCATATTCTCCAACCCCTCATTGCTATAGCGTTTGGATTCCTTCTTACACTACCCTGGTAGGAAACCCTCCCTTTTATATTTAATGTTTTATTTCATCTAATTTGCTTGATCATTAACAAGTTATGTTTGTCCTTAAATTTTCACCTAAAATGTACTCAACTAAAACATGATTGAATGTCTTGCTCATATGGTTGTCACATCATGTGTTTTTCGGAATGTTGATTCCAAGACACAAATATGAGTGCACATACGTTGTATGCATTGTACTGGATAGTACGAGAATCTTACACACGTTATGACAAGTAACAAGTTTGTCATTTATAGAATTTGATTGGTCCCTTGACTTAAGAGGTCCTTATTGCTATAGTTATTCATCATGAATTTTAGCACATCAACAATTAATGTATTATAGCTTATAATCGATGTGTTGAATTCACAGTGTTTGATTGTAAACATAAAGTCACTCAACAAAGAATCCACTACCCTTTTAGCAAATATTGAGGAGAAAGAAAATATGTCAAATGAGATTGGACATAAATCTAGTTCCCATGTCGTTTATGTTAAGTGTTCCCAAATTGTTTTTAAAATGAATTTATATTAGGAAAACTTGCAAAGCCTCCCCTGTGTTATGCTGAAACTCAACGCACTTCCAATGATGTCAAATATTATTCGGACATCTCCGATATTGATGACCTTATTACAATTAAGCCCATTTTATTAGATTTTCGCAGTTAAGTGGTGATGTCATCGGGGCATAATTTTATAAATCAAAAAATTACCCTTAGTGTAGGTTAAACTTACCCTTTTACTATTCTCTAAAAAAAAAAAAACAAATGGTTTAATTATCTATGCTTGATGACTTGCTATTAATCCTCTGAGGAACTTTAAGCTCACCAACGAACTTCAAGCTACAATTGACAAGTTACAAAGCATCCTGATCACCTGCAAACGAGGAGGTAAGTTTTCCCCTTCTCTCTATTCCCTATTCTCTCCTTCTACTTGTGATTTCTCAATTTTAGGGTTTGTGTATAGAAACCAAAACCACTATGAGGACAACGGGTTTCACAGACCTCTCCTTGAGAAAATAGAAATATAGGTCCAATAATCTCTACTGATTGGGAGTTGCCATCTAGATCAGGGTCAATGACCCATAACTAAAAATAAACAAATATGAATCCATCTGAATTATAAACAAGAGTTAGGATTCGTGTGAGGTTAAAGTCCAAGGAATGTGCTAGGCACCTCGGTCCTACTAGTATAAATCGAACTTCAACCCTAGATATGGTTATGAATGAGCCAACTAGGGTATAAGCATGCTATATATAACTGATGTACACACTAAAGTTTTAAGAAACATGGCCAAAATACATAAAAAAAAAATGAGGGGATTAAATCCACTTACCTGTATCCAGCTAAATCTACATCGTTAGTATATAGGAAAGTAAAGCAGACATGCTTGATAGTGGTGAAATCAAGAAAAAAGCTAAGTCGAGCATTAATCATGTTGGAGATTACGAAACTACCCCTATCATAATATCGTCAAGCAAGACATGGTATTCCAACCATATGGACATAGGGATTGGGATCATGAAAATAAAAAATAATGTTCAATCATATTCCATTAGAATATATAGCATATATAATTAAAATACAAGAAGTGAATCATATACAAGGTAAATTACAAAACTACCCATATATTCATGCTAAAAATATAGGTGTAGAAAATCACATACAATATGGGGATGAGATCATGTGAACATGGAAAATACACCTAACTCACCTGCGCAAATGTTTTAAAAAATAAAACATAAAATTCATATATAAATGAAATGGCTAAAATTCCCCTAACCTATACTATATGCTAGAAGAAAGAGAAAATCATGAAAATTGCAAGGAAAATACCCTAGACCTAAAACCATAGATTAAAGCCATAAAACACTTTATAATTTATTTTAAGAAATCAAAAGAAAAATAATGAAATCAAAATTGAATTGAAAACATTGAAGAAAAACTGATTAAAATTTGGGAAAAACAGGCACATAAAAGTGAAAAATCTAGCAAAAATACTAAGCATGTGATACCCTATTTTCTAAACCCGGTCTAATTACCCGGTTGGTTCGGTTTGGCCTTGCAGGGCCTGAACCCAAGCAAGCCGAGTTGGGTGCCCTATGGAACATGATGGCAAGGGTACTTTGAATTTGGGTTGGCCAGACGAATCGGAGTCGTGCCTAGTGAAGTCCGCATGCCCAAGCCGTGCACTTGCACGTATCACAAGGCCATGTATGCATACTAAAAGTACGTTGCCATATTTTGTGTCGAATATGCATTTTGGTCAATTACCGAGAGTGAATTACTTGTTGGGGTTGAGCCCCTTTGAAATCCCAAATTAATCGGCTAAGTTTTGGCCGACTGGTGGGTGACCATAGGTGGGTCAAACCCACTAGTGTCACCCACTACTTTGGTCATTAGATATTTTGACTTAAGTATAAATAGCATTTATTACCTTTCTTCTCCCTCATTTATTACTTTAGACGATGGGTGAAAATAGTAAAGAAGAGAGAGAAAAGAAAGAAAGGGAAGGGAAGAAGAAGGAAGAAAAAGGGGAAGATGATGCTCGTTGTGCATCACCGGCGTTAGATCTTTTGAATCTGACATTGAAAAAGTGATCCTTGCCTTGGGATCTACAATTTGAGGTGAGTAAAAGCTATATTTCTCAAACCCTCAAGAAACCCTAAGTGAAACCCTTCGATTTGGGTGGAAATCCTTTAGATCTTGTTAATCCCACTTGAGATGATGAATCTAAGATTTAATGAAGGACCTACATATTATTTTTGAAGGTTTTAAAGGAAGAAATTGTAAGATTTGAGAAGCATTTAGTGATCTATTGAGCTAGAGAAGGAATCTAGGGTTTTTGAAGTGTTCTTGAGCAAAGAGGTAAAATCTAAGCTTAAAACTTTGAATCAATCCTAGATCTATGATAGAATCATAATATGGGACCTTAGATTTGTAAAAATACGATCAAATCGATCCCTTGTGATTTTTTAAGGTGGGATGAAGAATGAAAGTGAACAGCAAAATCTCGGTTCTGAGTGGTGGGTGCCTGAAAATGGTTAGACCCACCAATTCGGAGCTTGCCTATCCTGGATGGGCTACTGGCTCCACTGATGAGCAAGATCGGTGGGCTGGTGGCCTGCCGCTCCTGACTCACTGATCCAGGGGGTCAAACAGCAAGCAAGGACCGGTGGGCACCTAGCCCGGCAGTCCTTACAAGGCCTTTGAGTCGAGCGGTGGGCAAGGACCAACGGCTACCTCGCCTGTCAGTTGACCCACCAATCTGACTCTTCGGGTTTCGATTGAGCCCAAATTTGTCGGGCAACCTCCTATGGTGATTCTAAACGTGTTGGGATCATCGTACTTCGTTGGTTGTGAACCTAAAGTGGAGATATACTAAAGTCGATCTCTTTTATGATAGGTTTGACTAGAAACTCAAGTCATCTCACACCGGATCTTCCTCATACGAAGGGTGATCATTGTACACAACTAGGTAAGTGGGAAGAGGACATTGACTTTATTTTTGGAGTATTTTTGCATCATCCCACTATTGTTGTAGACTAGCCATGTCATCATTTCTTTACTGTGTAAACTAGTCATCTATGAATGTCATTTGCATGCATTGTCTCATGCACTATGAAATTCATTATGACTTGTTATATTAAGGCCTTAATTGCTAAATGCTTATCCTTACAATGAGTTATGAAATGGATGATTTTAAAATTATTGAATATGATGCATTGCTACACTAGATGTTGTAGTCGGCTTAGAAACGAATGCATTGGTGTCCCGTGGAATGGGACGTGGTGGCACTATGCAGTTGTACTATCTCATATAGAAACATATGATTAGGAATGACATATCCCTATGCTACGACCCTTCTTAGCAGGGGTTTAGGTGTTAGGTATATCACTGGAGGAAAGTCCGAGGTTATGTACCAACAGTGGCAGTTAAAAGTACGTCTGGACGATCACTAGGACGGTCAGCAACTTTGGTGATATAATCAGCCAATTGTACTGCTTTTAATTTAATGTAGGGCAAGGCCCATTTAACTTTAATGTCGCTCATAAATAGCAATTTACTCTAATGACGTTGAGGAACAGCAATTTACTTTTCTGGTACCCATGGCTTGCCTTCTCCGACAACCTTATGAGCATATCGAAGGATAGTGTTCGCGACTCGTACCCAAGGCATACGTGCACTGTAGTTGTGAGTAGCATATGACCTATGACTTAGATGTAATGTTTATGTAATTTAGGATAATAAAAATGGATTTGAATGCATATCGGTTCATTTGTATTACGAGTGGTTGTTTGGTCTTTCTTTTCACTTATTGGGCTAGTGAGCTCATCCCACATGCATACCATTTTTATATGATCTTGCAGGTTTTTTTATTGAAGAGCTAGAGCTGGGACCCACGGTAGAGTTTCTAACTGAGGATTGGTGGGTCCTTGAAGATCTTAGGCACTGGAACAAGTACCCATGCAAGAGTTGTGTTGCAGGATAGCAACATTGATACCATCCTGGGATTCTTTTTTATTATTTTGTGATGTTACCCCTTTTATGCTCTGGATGTTTAAATTGTATTTCTTGTGTAAGTAACACGCCTACAGACCTTCATGTAAATGTATTATATAATACAATTTGGGTATCAAGAGTAATGGGATATTTATAAGTATATACATGTAAGACTTCCGCTGAAATATATACTTTACTTTCTTTAATTGTGTGCATGATGTGTAGTGGCTACTGAGTCAGATGATCCTAGCATGTTTTGGGTTAACAGGTGTTAGCCCGGTTATTGATATAGTTCTGTGTGAACAGGGTGTGACAAAACAGGTGTAAAATTTTCCAAAAAACAAAATCAGGATTAAGAATTTATAAGAAAATATGTGAAAAACATGAAATTGGTGCACAACACCACTGCCCTATTGAGGGCAGTAGTGACCTGGCTTAGTAGAAGTACGATACCTTCACATAGGAAACTCAAAATTAGATGTAGTATAAAAGGATAGAAACTAGACTCCCTAGCTACAACTTTCATGAAGAGTGCAAGGTGAGAAGAAGGTGTAGGTTGATGCAATAGCGACCTCCAACTGGAATTGATGCAGTAGAACGGGTGACAACTCTAAAATATGATTCAAATGTATAGAAAATTCATTAGAATAATAGCTTGAACTTGGCGGAGTCCTCCAAAGCGTGGGAGGGTCATCTATTTATAGCCTTGGGACCTCTTGGTTGACCAAGGAAGGTTTGTTTTGCTTCCGTTTGTGTGAGATTTCTTTTCTCCATGGAAATAGGTCAATTTGGCTATTAATAAAAAGAAAATATTCTCGTATAGCTAAGACAAAGTTTTCCTTTATTTCTGGAGTCTTCTAAGATGTTTTTAAGGTCTTAGAACATGTCTAGAAACAAGCCTTCGGTGGCAAATAAAATATATGGTCAATTTTTCACTTGAAAATCCAAACAGTCCCTTCATTTTCGCAAGAGATGACATGTAATGACTTAGGGTTGAGAACTTTCCATTGTCCAAGAGTCAGCATTAGAACTTGCTTGGGCAAATTCCGAACTTCATCCGATAGAGACCGTTGCTTGAATTAGGATCAGTTTGTAGTCTTTGTGTTGGTCTTGTTTAATCTAAGCATGTTAAAACCATTTACCATGTTTCAAAAACACTTTTATCAAATTTAAACCTCCTAAACGCAAGAATACAAAGATCACTACCTTGCGAAAGAAAGAGAAATTTAGGCTATAAATAAAGAATCACTCCACATTCTATAGGGATTCCTGACTCATCGTCGCCTAGCTCTTTTGGGGTGACAAGATGTGGCATCTATAGAATGCCCTTCTTTGATAAATAATGTGAAAAAATTGAAAATCAAAGAAATGATTTTTGAACACTTCACTTTATTGGGTGAGCAAATCTTTTAGCACATTGCCTAGGGGTATTGACAATAAATCTAGGTAAACTAATGAAATTGGCTAATCACAACCAAAATTTTTGAGAATCGTGAAAACTATGAAAATATACCAAGGGGATAACCTACAAGGAATCCGACCAACAAGAAAAACTACAAAATGTACCCGGGGATAACCTATAAGGGCTCTAACTTATGGAAAAGAAAAAAGAGGCATTCTAGGGATAACCTACAAGTCTCGAACTCACGGAAAAACGTCAACATGGATCCAAAGCATAACCTACAAGGGTTTCAACTCATAATAAAAAACTCAAAACATATCTAGGGGTAACCTACAAAAGGGCTCTAACTTTGAGTTAAGTGATCATTCCTTTGATTGAAATCTTTATTGTTTCTCCACTAGAGACGTAAAAATAACTCTAGCCTTCGACCAGACCAAGTCAATTTCTTAGTCTTAGACCATGCTTGTTGGTTTCTTGTTTCTTGAATCTATTGTTTTCGTGGAAAATATATTTCACATAAGATAGAGAATGCACAATCCAAAGGATTGAAAACTTTGAGTCATCAAGGAACTTGCATGACTCATCAGGGGACTTGCATGTTTCTCCATATTGTTCAACATTTGAACTATGATCCACTATCTTGCATAATTTTCTGCTCAGGTTTCCTTTTAGCTATAAAAGAACTTTATCAAGACATTTGTTACCAATTCGTTTCTGTGCTCTATTGGGGAGTGATGTTTGATTCTTATTTCTCCTTGGGGAATATCCCTTCCATCTTTTGTTGGACGTGCATCATTCTGAATTCCCTTTTGCTTTTGGTTGGGGAAGAGGTAGAAAAGTGGGATCTATGTATCCTTTCCATGGGGAACGATTTCTAACTTTGAATAAGATCTTGAGTTGGGGCCCACCTGTGAGTGGAATTATATTTTGTTCATTTGAATAGATTGAATCCATTCTCCTTTGTGTGTCAGTAGACAAGGGCCCATAACTATTGTGATTTTTTAGGAAACAGGTTGTTTGAGGGCTAGGGGTAGCCGTCCAAAGGCCATTACGTTTTCTACAATGCACCTCATAGACTTCTAATTTAACAATTGAGGGCTTTTAAAAGGTTTTTGAATTCAATTTTCCTATCTTTATTGTCTGAGTTCTCTCTATGAAAACTCTACTAAAATCTAGCAAGATTTCACAGAATTAAGCCAAATCTTTGATCTATTTCTTGGATTCCCTTGCATTTCCTATGTTTTCCTTTGTTAGAAATCTAGGGCTTGGTTCCTTGCGATGACAGTTTTTTTTGGGGATTTTTGGGGTTAAGGCTTGATTGGTGTTGATTAGAATCTCCTTCTTGGAGTTCTTCCAACACTTTGGTTTTCCTCCTTTCCTGTTTTCTTCATTTCTTGTTATTTTTCTTTTGAAAACCTAGAAACCCTAGGTTTTGAGATCTCTTGTGGACAATGCCTCTCAAGGATAAGGGCAAGCGCCCTATGGCTGACAATGAACCTCCATCCAAGAGGTTAAGACCATGTGGGCGTGGCATTACTATACCGGAATAACAACCGGTTGTCGTTTTGAGGCTTAGAGTTCTTCCCATTCTTCTCATAACTCTAAAGATATGGTATTAGTATTTGGGGAGAACAATTGAAGTGACGAATAATATGAGCATGATTCTCAAGCTCATGGTAGAAAGGGAAGCATCTGAAGAATATGACTTCCCACCTTTACAACAAAGTGTGGACCAAGAAAGTGGTAAGCCTTTATCCTTGTTTATTTTTTGGTTCTATTCATATATCTTTTTGTATGAATACCATATGTTGGATGCTCTACATTGCATTGAGTATGCTAGGAGCATGCACTCCACTTGGCGAAAGATTTTAATATATCAGCCTAGTGTATATAGGCTATTTTTGTGGTCTAGATTTTGACCATATGTTGTATGGTTTCATTGGCTTGAATTCCATGTGCTTGAATTCACAACCTTTGAGTTGCTTCACTTTCTATAGATGCCTTGACCATGTATCTTTTTGTATGAATATCGTATGTTGGATGCTCTACATTACATTGAGTATGCTAGGAGCATGCACTCCACTTGGCGAAAGATTTTAATATCTCAACCTAGTGTATATAGGCTATTTTTAGGGTCTAGATTTTGACCATATGTTGTATAGTTTCCTTGGCTTGAATTCACAACCTTTGAGCTGCTTCACCTTCTATAGATGCCTTTACCATATATCTTTTTGTAGGAATATCGTATGTTGGATGCCCTACATTGCATTGAGTATGCCAGGAACATGCACTCCACTTGGAGAAAGATTTTAATATCTCAGCCTAGTGTATACAGGCTATTTTTGCGTTCTAGATTTTGATCATGTGTTGTATGGTTTCCTTTGCTTGAATTCCATGTGCTTGAATTCACAACCTTTGAGTTGCTTCACCTTCTATAGATGCCTTTAACATTGTCTTATGGTTTGGTAATTGATTAATTTTTGTGTATTTGTATTTGTTTCTTTTGTAGAAGATTAGGCATTTGAAGAAGTATGGGTCTTATGTCCTCGTGCTTGAGTGGTTCAACCAACTCTGCCCTTTCGTAGGGAATGGATTTGAGAGATTAAGCTTGAAGAGTTCTCATAGTTACAAGCATGTAATTATGACCTCGACTTATATTATGCTTTGGTAGAGCGATGGTGTCCATCCACCCACACATTCCATTTCACTTATGGGGAGATTACCATCTCTAATCTAATTTTACTTTCTACACTGGCCTACCATTCAGGGATAGGAAATTCTTGAATGCTAAAAGGATTGGAATTCCTCCAATAGTGAAAAAGTGAAGTCTCTGTAGGGTGGCAAGCCCAAGAATTCTCATCCTCATGTTAGCTGGTTCCAGTCATTTTGGAATAAGAAGAAAAAGAAGATGACCGATAATTTGCCTAGATAGTGCGCGACAATTAGGCAGGTGTTTCGATATGTATATGTTGGGGAACTCTCTATTTCGTGCCAACAGCAACAAGGTCAACACAGACTAGTTAGGTTACCTTGATAGGATTGAGAGAGTGAGAGAATACAAGCAGGTTTGTGGCATTATTAGGGCATGATATGTCCTTGAAGTGAGAATCTTGCTTTTTAATCCTTGCACTTGTTTTTGTCTCTTTTGAATAATCCTGCTTGGATGTAACTTTTCTTTTTTATTCCTTTTAGTGTTGATGCTTTGAGCACTTAGGGATTCGAGCTCCTCCTCCTTGGAATGTAACCTCCTCCCCCCGCCTTTTGTCTACAGCCCCGCCCCACCCTTGTAATAACCCCACAACTACTCTCACCCTCTTCATTTGCATCCACCTCCACTCACCTAACAAATCCCACAATCCCACCCCACCATGCTTCCTTACTCCCACTCACTCACTTCCTCTACCTACTCACTGACTTCCACCGAAAAAAAAAAAAAGAACATATAGACCTTAATCCAACTATTCAATGCCATGTCTAGTATGTTTTAGGTCTTTAGAAATCTCCTTCAATGAATATCAGAATTCAATTTCAATAAACAACTAATACACAGTTGTAGTGAAGAAACCCTCAAATGTATCTCTATTATATGGGATTCAGTCAGTTCCATTCTACACCAAAAGGGATCATTACTACCCATGCCTAAAGGACAGGGGTAATTTTGAACTTTTCAAAATTTACGTGAATTATACACACACACACATATATATATATATATATATATATTAATTTTGTGTTTGGTAAACAAGTTAATATCTAGCCTAGTGGTTAAGATCCTAGTTAAAGAGAGGAAGGTTTAGGTTTTAACTCTTATCATGTGTTTTAAAATGCACTATTATTATTTTATTTTTAATTTCTTTTGTGGGCCCATAGTAGATAAAAATTAGAGAGAAAGAAAGAAAGAAAGAGAGTGAGTGTGCTTGCGCAAGGAGTTAGAGAAAAAGAAGGAGAAAAGAAAAAAGAAATAAAGAGAGAAAATAAGACGGATTTAAATCCTTTGTTATTCTTGATCTTACAATTCTTATGTTATTCTACCTACAGAATGCGACAAGTGGTAGCGCTGACGTGGACGGTCCAGATCTGAAGAGAGAGGATGGTGCTACAGACCAGTTTAGGTACCGATTAAACCAGATCGAACCAACTTACAATAGCCCAACCAACCCATATACAAGTGTTTGATTCAAAATCTAATTTTACTCTTCGTCTTCTTTCTTCTCTCTCTGTTTTCTCTCTTACACACTCTCTATTACTTTATTCTTCTTCTTCTTCTTTTCACTCTGTTCTCTCTGTCTTCTATTGGTCTTTGTTACAACGCCTCTATTGTTAAGGAAACTAAACCGCAAGTGTGATTCGAGCAGCAACCGTTGATCGCTTAGATGCTTAGTTAGGGTTTGATTCTCGTCTCATAGCTCAGATCTAGGTTAGTATGATTCAAATAGCAACCATTGATCACTCATTTTTTTGTCTCCAAAGAAAAGTTATTTGAAGACAATCCTTTCTTGTGTGGTTCATGAAAAGAACCTTTCACTGATTTTTCCTTTTTATACCAGAAACATGAACTCAAACAAAAGAATACTTTGCAGGTAGAAATAATTTCTAAGTTTATTGTCACACCCCGTTCTCACATAACTGAGCCGGTGTCCGAGTTAACTCCGGTTAACTCACAAACCTGCCAGGATCAATAATGCAGTAAACACTATACATCATAAATCTACTAAACTAAGATAAGACATGTACTTTTCAGTGGAAGACATGTTCATAATAATACCAGTAATTGTTTTTCAAATACTTGATACCCAAATTGAGTTATAATAGTTATATACATATGTGCCCGAATGCATGATATATACATAAAAATATAACAATTTAAGCATCAAGTCATCAAAAGGATAAATCAAAAGAATCAAAAAGATTAAATCTGGAGTCACTGCTACCATGCAGCACAATCCTCACACGTGCAATCAGCATCATGCTCGACCTCATCAGGGACCCACTAGTCCTCGGAAGAAAACTTCACAGTGGGATCTGACTCTTGATCTTCAGGCGGGTAACCTGCAAAATCACCAAAAAAGAGTTGTGCATGTGGGATGAGCTCACTAGCCCAGTACATGGAAAGGAAGACCATACAAGCAGTCACAATATAAATACACCTATATATATGTAATTCATTTTAATCCTATCCACCTAAACAACATTACTAGGTTATAAGCTATGTGCTACTCACAACCACAGTACGCGTATACCCTGGGTACGAGCAGTGAACCCCATCCCGTGATACACCCATAGGGTTGTCGAAGAAGGCCCACCATTGGTACTAGAATTTAAATACAAGCCGACTCCTGACAATTTAAATGATAGAAAATAAATGAGTGACTCCACCCAAAATAAAAGTAGTATGATCGGCCCTCTGAATATGCCGCTGGGGTTACTGACTGTCCTAGCGATTAACCGTGCGTACTTCTAACCATTGCAGGAGTCCAACAACCATGACCCGATGCTTCCCTCCAATGGTAACCCAACCAGTAAACTCCTGTTGGGAAGGGTTGTAGTACAAAGGGGCATATCAATCCTAGCCGCATGCCTCTATATGAGTATAGTACGATTACATGATGGTACTGCGTCCCATTCCACAAGTCACCATGCACTCGTTTTCAAGCCGACTACGACATCTAATCTAGCATAGACATCATGTCCAAATGAGATTTTTCTATCATATACATCAAGACATAATGAATATTCAAACATAAAATAAAGCATAGCATATTATGTAAATGCACATACAATGTGTGATATGGCATACCTAATGTCTAGTCTACACACAAGTGACATGATGACATGGCTAGACTAACACATGTTAAGTGATGCATAAACACTCCAAAATTAAATTAAAGTCCACTCCCCACTTACTTGTATAAGTACGCGGTGCTTGCACCCAGCACGTAGGAGATTCGATGTGTGGGTATGCCTATAACGAGTGTAACCTATCATAAACGTAATGATTTATTATTTCACTATTGTGAGGTCAAAATCATCATGATTGAACACTCAAATCAGGTTTAGAATCATAAATGGGGGTTGTTAGTCTAATTTGGGCCCATTCTAGGCATTCTGGCATGATAGGTGGGTCTGGTACTATGACAAGTAGGTCTGAGACCTACCGGCTAGGCCAGAGACTCAAAATTGAGTTCTGGGCACACAGGTGGGTCTAAGACCCGCTGGTGTGACACCCCCTAGTCATAAAACGGGAATTTTGCTATCATCTTCCTATCTTCTCTCCAGCTTAGGAAAATCGATTGGGGTCGATCCGGCGACGCCAATCTCTCATCTAAGGTCCATTCATACATCTACAACCTAGATCAAAGATCAAATCAAAAGAAAAAGGGGGAGGGGATTATTACTTTTTTTTCTTAAGAAGACCAATGAAACCCCAATTTCACTCTTTTAGCTCAAGAACTCTCAAAAACTCTAGATCTTCACCAACACTCCTTCCAAATCCTTCAAAATCATTGTACACACCTTCCATTAGACCTTATATACGATTACCCAAGTAGGATTAGCAAGATTCAAGTGGGCTTTTCCTCAAAAATCAAAAGAGGGTTTAAAAAAACGGGTTTTCCTAAGAATCCTTTGAATATGTGCAATACATACCTCAAATCTAAGATCCCGACGAACTGATCATCATTCCGGCCTCAAAATACCAAGACCCGACTCCGGTAAAACTCTATGGTCAATTCCCTTCTTCTTTCTTCTTCTTCTACCTTTTCTTTTCTTCTTTTTCTTTCTGTCTTCTTTACTTTCTCCCACCAACCAACTATCATTAATGAGGGAGAAAAACAATAAATATCTCCCCTTTTTATACCTAGGCCCCCAAAATATATTTTAGTCATAGTTGGGTGCCACAAGTGGGTATCTCAGGTGGGTATATCTCAGGTGGATATATCAGGTGGGTATATCTCAGATGGGTATCTCAGGTGGGTATATCAGTCCTCCAGTGTCTTACCTTCTAGTCAGCTCATTTGTTAGTGTTCCACTTGGGCTTTAATAGGAATAAACACCCACACATAATTAAATTACGTAGGCATCCACAAATACTAGTACGTATCTTTACTCCTTGTACATGGCCTCATGGTGCATGCAAGTGCAAGCCTTGGGTGCAACATTACACTTGATACCCACTCGGTCATGTCAGACCAACCCGAGTTCAAGGTCACTCTTGCTACCATATTCCACATGGTACTTACGTCGGTTCTCTCTGGTTCAGCTCATGTATGATCAAACCAAATCAATACGGGTAATTAGACCAGGTTTAGAAAGTAGGGTATCACATTTATTTTATTCACCTCACGAGGATGAGGGAAAAAAATGGTCCACTTTAAGAAAAATATAACCTAATCATAATCTACCTCTTACACATAATCTTCAAGTTAAACTTAAAACAAGATCACAATTCAATTTCAAACATAAGCCATCCAAAAAATTAAGCACCAAAATAAGCCAAGTAAATATCTTTTATTTGCATCCGAAGAAACTAGTCCAAACATGAATATCTTGAATTTAACTTGAAAGAGTCAATTCTGCACTGCATTCCGTAAAAATGAAGAAACTAGTCTATTTAACGATTCATACACATGTGAAGAAATTTCTCTAGTTTGGTCAATCTGTCAAATAAAGATGAACCAAAACAATTGCACAATTTTCCAAATCAGCTAGAAAATGAGAAATTTCACATATATCACCAATACCATCACAAAAAGCACTCATCCAGAAAATCAAAACTTCTAAAACTCGAATTAAAGAACTTATTTCCTCCCATGAAATAAAATAGTTGAGAAAACGGTAAAGCCAATTGAGGAACAAGCCGAGTTCAAATTGAAGTATTTTGTTGAAGTAGATAAGTAATGGCACTTGGCAGATTTGCACGGAGTTAACAATGGTACTTTTCTTCCCATCTTGTGTATGTACGTGTCTGTGTTAGAGAGGAGAAAGAGAGAGAGAGCTACAGGAACCTCCTCGAAAAACCGGAGTTGCAGAGGTTGGGGCTACATCATTACTCTCTTGTGATTGAAAGAGAGAGAAATGAGAGAAGAGATTGACGGCCTTACCTGTAACTAGATGGTGTTCGCAGTCAATTGCTAGTTGTGGTGAACAGAGTGAGAAGAAGAAGAAGTATAAAGTAACAGAGAGCATGTAAGAGAGATAACAGAGAGAGAAGAAAGAAGAAGAGTAAAGTTAGATTTCGAATCAAACACTTGTATATGGGTTGGGTTGGGTTGCTACAACTCGGTTCAATCCAGTTTAATTGGTACCTAAACCGATAGTAGCACTACCTCTGTCTCCAAACCTAGACCGTCCACCTCAGCACTATCACTTGTTGCATTCTGCAAGTAGAATAACACAAGAATTGTAAGATCAAGAATAACAGAGGATTTAAATCTGATTTTGACAAGGCAGGTGGGTTACTTTTAATAAGTGGATGAAGAATTAAGGAAATAAATACGGTTGAAATTTAAGTAGGAAAAAGAGAGAGAGAGGAGAAGCTTGGGGGAGAATTGTCTCTACCCACAAACATGAGAGTGAGGGAGAAATTCCTCTACTCTAAAATTTTGAGAAGAAGAAGAAGAAGAAATCAAGGTTTTGGAAGGTTTTCAAGGTAAGAGGTTTTACTTTATGATTTAATTACTTTTTTTTATATTCTACTTAGGAATAGACCATGATTTAAAGGTATGCAATTTCAGTTTATTAGTTGATGAGAGAGAAAAAAAGATTTTGGCTTGTTGAGAGTATTTTCTAGCTTGGACAAAACAACAGTCCTAGATTGTTCATATTATTGAACATAGTTGGTGATTATAATTTGAAATAATTATTGAGCGTACATACATGTGCTTTTATGACCTCCTGAAAATTTCATTAAGCTTGGATTTAATTTGATATGTCAAAAATTCATGTACTCAGATAGGTCACTATTAGGGCAGTTTTCTGTACCTGGGAATAGGGGTGGTGGTGGAGGAATATAGAATTCGATTTTTTATTTGATGCTTTTATTATAACAACTTTATGAGACTTTTAAATTCCTGAAAAAAATTTGGAAGTTATTTGAGTTCAATAAAGTAGATTAATATATATTTTAAATTTGTTGGATGAAATCTGTTACAGTCTAAAGACCCTTTTTAGGGGGATTGATACCTGACATAAGAAGATTTTTCTGATGTTATATATATATATATATATATATATATTGAGTTTGGTTTTAATAAGATCTGTTTCAACTCATTTGGAGTTTCAGAGATTTTTTTTTGTCACTAGACAAAATTTTGACGAAATTGTATAGGCAGATACAAAGATTATTCTACTTTGAGTGATAAACAAAATCAATATTTGGAAAGGCATCAAGGTGAGTGAGACACCACAGAACTCTAATATTATTTTTATATATACTCTTTTCTTGATTTTATTGTGAATTAGACATCTTATATTGAATTAACATGATTGATTTTCACATATTGTTTAAAATACGATTTGAAATACTATGCATGCTTGAAACTCGTTTTATTTGATTATGAAAATAATGCGTAGATACGATTTTTTTTTTAAAGTATAATGAGACATTTTACTTTTATAGACTATGGATGATATGGAATATTGTTGGATTACAACCCTTCCAACAGGGGGTCATGTGTTGGGACGGAAAATGTTGAACATAGGAATGAGCCAAGAACTTTCCACTCACTTTTTCATTGTGGTTGGGTATATAGACCGGGGGTGAGGCAAGAGCATAATGTCTAGGAGCGTGGTTCCTCCCTCCATAGGAGCCCATTACTGGATCCGAGAATCAAGAGCCTAGTTCACATTCCAGTGGTTATGATCTATGATTTGATATATAATTTTAACAATTTCACAATTTAAGCTCTATTAAGACTATTCAATGGAAATCAATTTTGAGAATATTTAAATTCATAGCATGTCTAATGGAACTTATAATATTTTTAGATTTACTCAATTTATGTTTTGATAAACCATTACATTTATGAAAGCATTTGTTTGCCGATATTTTATATTCTGTTCTTTTCACTTACTAAGCTTACCCTATTCATTAATATTCCCCCAAATGTATTGAATCAAGAAGCTTTGCTTGTATGAAGATTGCACTATGCATATAGATAGAGATGCTTCTTAGATTGAATATGCTGATTTTATTTGAATATTATTTACTTTATTAGGAATAGTTGTAATAAATATGGAATTGAGATGTTATTTAGGTTTAACAAATGAGGTTGTATTCATTCTTAGTTGTGGTGCCACCAACACTAGACATTGGTCATTTGAATTTTAAACTAATTTCAGTTTAAATATTATATAAGCCTTTCGTTATGTTTGTTTATAATGGCGTGTTATGGTTTAATTGAATTTTGGAGGATTTTGGTTCAGTTTTGATTCATTATCTAAAATTGATCGATCCTGAGATTGAGTGATGACCCTCACGCCTAGGGTGGGTTTGGGGGCGTTGCAATTACTTTCTCCAATATTAGAACTCCTGAATTTGTAGTTTTATTAGGGGGATAAAATGTTGAATCAGAAAACTTGAGCCATAAGGTTTAACATCACAAACCCATTTTCTCACTAAAAAGTGACAAATTTTGCAGGGGTTGAATGAAAATTAAGGAAAGCGGAAGCAATAAAGTTATTTATCATAATTTAAAAACTGAAATTTTAATTAATATTACCCAAAACCATAATTTTAAAAGGTTGAACCAAACACAATGCTAAAAAGTTCAAATCCATCACTCTGCCAAGAAATTTGAAGGATTTTTTTTCCCGAAAGTTCCAATGAGACACACAATGCTACAAATGGTCCAAATCTATCATTTTATGCCTACAATTTTAAAGAAAAAAAATGATCAGAGAGAGAGAGAGAGAGAGAGAGAGAGAGAGAGAGAGAGTCATTATTGATGGGTAGGAAAGTGATGTCGAAAGGAGACACTGCAACAACTGTAGTAGTTGCAGAAGAGAATGTTTTGAGTATGATGGCAGTAGAGGAGGATAGTCTTTTCTGGGTCTTAAGTGAACCACTATTTTGGAATCGACTTAAGAAAAATGAAAAACTTGCACTGCTTAGCAGAGAGAGAAAAGACTGACATGGGTTAGCTCGAACTATACCATGGGGCTTCGCCCTCGCACTCCCATACAAGATCAATGATGGGATCCAGACCATAAAAAATGTTAAAGTGAGGCAATCTTCGAAACGGGTACAAGAATTCTATATACATATAAAAATTTTATTGCTTGTGACCACCAGGGACATTCTCATATTGTTGTCTCAAGCCCTTTACAATTTAATGATCCTTCGGTAAGAGAAGCCCCGAGTATATGACAACCTTCTTGGAAGTTATGTCTAAGATTCTAGGGAGTTTATTATTGGAAATTATAACAAAGGTATTATTAATCTCCTACAATGGGGGATTACGATTTCACCATTGAAGTTGAGGTCTATTTTAGAAGACATCATGTACTTGCCTTTCCACTTTGTATCTTGTATTTTTTACATTTGTTCTAAGGGAAATTAATAGCTTAGTTGAATCTCTAGCTAGGGGGGCTTTGTCGGTAATGAGTATGTCAATTTGGCCTAATGGAGATCCATGAATTTTTGAGATGTATCATGCTCCTTCCATGAGTGATGCACATTGACTACGAACAGTTCCCCCTTCCCCCCTCCCCGAGGGGGAGAGGTTGGGGATCTTGCAAAAAAAAAAAAAAAGACCAAGGTTGATAAGAAGAAAGTGTAACCTTACTTTTTTCCTTTCAGTATAGCACACTTTTTTTTATTCCATAAAAAAATAAATCATGTCATTTAATATGTGTAATAAAAAAATATGCAAAAAAAAAAATGATAACTTTCGATAATGACATAATGTTCAGTCACTTTCAAATTATTAGAGTTTCTTACCCCCCTTTGAGACTCCTCCTTTCTAAAGGATGTCCAGAAGATTATGACTGTGTTTTTTCTCCAATGTGACCTTGACAAATTGCACCCCCTCCATCTCTTCACGGGGTGTTGTAGAATAAAAAAACTTTGATTATAACAAAATGCACCTAATTAGAGTATTAGTTTAATGAGTGATGATACTTGAGGACCTCTGCTTTGGCATATCGAATCGCTTACAAGCCAATGGATCAAAGGCTTATGAAAGGAAAAAAAGAGTATGCCAAACCTTCTGATGAGATGTTGGGAATTATAGAGGTATAGTCCTACAAAAATTATCTAAGGCTCTCTTTGGTCTAATTTATATTTGTATTTATTTGACTTATTTTAATTTTTACAAGTGTTGAGTATAATTTATAACACTTATTTTTATTTATTATAAATTAGAATAAACCACAAATCACAAATCGCTCCTATTATGGCAACAAATCATTTCTTTGATTTTTGCACTAAATTTTAATTAGCACATGTTATAAATCCCTCCAAATCAGGGGCAATGTAGTAACTTCTTCATCTCTTATGCTTTTCTAATAAAAAGCCACTCAAACCCTATCCTTTCTCTCTCTCTCTCTCGCTAATCGTTTTTTTCCTCCTCCAGTGTTACTGCGGAGTTGGAATTCTTAGGTTGAGACATCTCGCGTTTTGAATTGCTAGGTTGTTACCTGTTATCAAATCTCCAAGATAAACTATGAAATCTATAAAAAAAAATTCAATTTCACATCGAAGGATTTGTAATTGCTTATAGACTCTGCAACTCATATCGTGGAAAACCAAATAAATTTCATCATATGGATGCCCACCAGGTTGGGGAAGAAATGCCTCAATAGAAACTATAGTTCAAAATTTGAAAACTAGAGATGATCAATGAAAGTTTCAATTCATGACCAAGGTATTCGGTTATAGACTATGCAACCCAATTCGTGGAAACTCAAATAAACTTCTCATCACATGGATGCCACCAAGTAAGTGAAGAAATTCCTCAATAGAAACTACTATTTGAAATTTGAGAACTAAAGATGATTAGGGACTACCATGGTATCTCACCTTGGGCTTTGTAACTTAGCAGTGGAAGATACCTCTCAAACACTCCTTGATTGAGTTTTTTAATTTCAATTGCTTACTCCTTAGTTTGGAAGAGCATCTTTATTGAGAGATACTTTTCCAATGAAATTTACTCTTAGAGAATAGAATCATTGATATCTGAAATAGTGGTGGAAGGAAAAGAAATTATTGTGTAATGGAAGTGGCTTTGTAAGTATCCTATTATACATTTTAGCCATGGCGGTTACAATTCAGTATTGCTTCTTTTAAGCCAAGCTTGTATTATGTAGATTGTATCTAACATGTTCCTGCCTATTGGTTCTTGTAGCATGTTATATAAGCCAAGGGCAAAATGGGAGGTGAAAAGGACAACCATGATAACTCAACTGATAATGGGCTTTTTTCAAACCTAGCTAATGATTTCTGGGCCATAATCTCCACAAGATTACCCTCCACAAGGTTACCCTTCAGTAGAAATGGAAATTTATTTTCACTCTTCCAATCTCAAGTAATTTATATGTTATACTTCAGAAAATTACTTTACTAGGAAGGTAGTCTTGTGTGTTATGGGATAAGAACTGGTCTCTTTACATTCTCCATACACAATTTGTAGAAAGGTCAAAAGTTTCTGGTGCTATGTGCTTTTGCTCTTATGCCTTTTGTATAGAATTATAGAATGTGGGATAGGTTTGCTCGAATAATTAATTGCGGCAAGTGTATCTAGTGGTTTATCTTCATAGTGCCCACCAAGGAGTGTTAGGTCTTAATGAGATATACCTTCTACCGCTAAGTTGCAAAGCATGTTGGTTATCAGTCTCCTACTCTCATTAAGTTTTTTTTTTTGGCTTGGTGAACTTTCACTTGTAATGAGCTTCAATTTCTGGTGAATCTTTGTAATATCCGAAACTAATACCCAGACAACCCAGAATTTCCAAGTGTGGTAAGAAATAAAGATTTTCTTATATGAAAATCCTTTTGTTCTTATGTATATCCTCTGTTGTTGTTCTTGTTCCTTTTGTTTGGACAACATTATTATTATTATTATTATTATTATTATTATTATTATTATTATTATTATTATTATGCCTTCTTCCCTGTAGTTTGTCGAAATTACACGTGGATCCAAGGGTTTAAAGGAATTATGCCCCTCTCCCCTGTATTTTCTAAGATTCTTACAATTAGGTTTGTTAATCCCGTGAAATTGAGACTGTTAGTCGATGATGTCACTAGTATCATACCTTCTAATGTAAAAAATGCCCTTATATACTGATCAACTTACCTATATACCCTTGCAATAAAACGAACAAAAGGGGCTGAATTTACACCCCACCTGCTTCTTTCTTCTTCAACTACCTTGAGCTTTGGCGACGACCAAGACCATCCACGCCATTCATGCTTCCTCCCTCTAAAAATTACTACTCTTCTGCCTCTCATTTTGCTAATTTCCTATCGCATTAGATGTCAAAAAATTCTCTCTTTCTCTCTCTCTCTCCTTCATTTTTTTCTGGTTCTCTAAATTCTTCAGAACCAAATCCAATTGTTAGATATCCTCTTCACGTTCTTGTCCTGAATTCTTAGGATTTCTTCAATTAAATCTCGTCTTTTTTTTCTTTCTGTGTCAAATATTTATGTTCTGTTCTATTGAAACATTTTTGTTTTTGTTATACATTAATGGCTGCTGCCGGAAAAGTTAATAATTCAAAACCAGAAACCCAATTTCTGAAACCCTGCAACTAGAGAGCTCCATGAAAATGATGGGGAAAAAAAGTTGCAGATGAGAGAAAAAAAGAATTAAGGAAACCATTATACCATTTATATCATTCATTTCTGTCCACTTCACATGTTGATGTTCACAAGGATTAAATGAAAGAAAAAGAGGAGAAAAAAAATTAAAGGAGAAGAAGACTCAGGAACAGAACAACAACACAAGACCCAAGAAGAGGAAGAGAACAGAACAGCCTTTTTTCCCATCTACATCGTCTCTCCCTCTCTCTCTCCCTCTCTCTCTCTCTCTAGAAACAAAATGAGAAAAGCTTCTTCACAAAACCTAAAACCCAGAGTGAGTAGAGTCGTGAGACCATTCCTGATCAAACTCAAAAGGCTCCACTACGGACACGATCCAACCACCCATCGTCACTCTCCCTGACTTAACAATCACACTCGTTGTTGATCCCTTCACCAGAAATGGAAGAAACAGAAAGGTCTCCAACTTCCGGCCACCGGAACCCATTGGGCCCATGAAATATGAAATACTGATACTACCCATATCGACACTCGCCATCTCAGTCGAAGAATCAGAGGAGGGTCCACAACTCTCTTCATTGTCGTTGATCATTACAAACGGCTGTTAAGTTTGTCTCGAATTCTTGACCCGTTTTGAAGATTGACCCGATCCGACATATTTTGGTGGCGACCCGAATGAGAATTTTTCTGAGATCTGTGATGGAAGCAGAGGGCTTGGGGTATGGTTCGACCGGATCAACCGTGACCCGATGGGTCGAACCGCTATTTGGAGTATATATATATAATGTACTGTTGCTTGTTGAGAGTCATTGTATTCTAGGGTTTTTCACGAAGCTAGGGTTTCAGGGCGAGTTCTTCCTCGCCGCTGCTAGATTGTAATCCTTCTTCTACATAGTGAATCATCTTCTTCTTCGCCCGAGGACGTAGCACACCACCCTGGTGTGTGAACCTCGTTAAATCTCTGTGTCGTACGGATCTATTGTCTTTCTTTATTCGTGTTTCTTGGTGTTTGATCTAACAACGTCAATGATGTCGAGTACATCACCAACGATAAAGGGTTAGCATTCGTATTGCCATTATTAGCATTACTAGAGCAGGTTCTCTCTTCCTCCAGCACCTTCATCACCTCCATCAGGGTCACTTTTTCGACAGGAAACCTAGCCAACAACAACTCCTCATCCTCAGAGAATGGAAGACAATGATCCTGATTACTCTGAGATTAAAAGAGAAGCTTCCTCGTCCACAAAGGGTTTTCCTTCTGGTTTGTTTAGCAGAGACCTCCACATCTCTTCAGTCTTAGTTAAAGGGTAGTACTGTATTTTGCTGTTTAAAACTAACAGTACACTCACATCATCAACATAGGGAGGAGTCGTAATTCCTTCAAATCCTTGGATCTACATGAAATTTTGATAAACTATAAGAGAGGGGCGTAATTTATTATTATTATTATTATTATTATTATTATAATGATTGTCAAATGTTTATGAGACAACCAATTCTTTAAGGAAATTTGATTTTTACTATTTGTGTTCTATTACGCAATGTAATTGAGGATAGTTTTATTATTGGGTTTTAGATGGGGTTGCTAGTTGGTGGTGGTGGACATGATATTATCTTGAGTATGATGCATCCTTTTG
This sequence comes from Macadamia integrifolia, assembly GCF_013358625.1. Taxonomy (NCBI): domain Eukaryota; kingdom Viridiplantae; phylum Streptophyta; class Magnoliopsida; order Proteales; family Proteaceae; genus Macadamia; species Macadamia integrifolia. The sequence continues at coordinate 119,936 of NW_024868164.1, forward strand.
ATAGGTGGTGGTGGCTATTATATTACCTTGTGTCTGATGGATAGACAAATAATTTTACTCTATTGTTTGTTTTTCCTTTTAATATTACATGCTATGTTCATTCATCAGAACTAGTATTATTCAGATAGATCATAGAGAGGGAAGTGACGTAAGTATGAATGATGATGCAAGGGGTGTGAAAGAGTCAAATTGTTGGACCGATAAGAGGATAAAGTTAATAATTAATATTTCTATCAATTATTCACGCAAATTGAATACATATGCATCTTTCACAAAGGATGGTTGGGCTGGCATATTGAAAGAGTGCAATAAAAGATGTAAGAAGATAATAACCATGCAACAACTCAAGAATCGATGGAACTTTTTGAAAGGGATATGGGTTGCATGGGTGCATTTGATGAAGAGGACTGGTGGTTGGGTTTGAAACACGACTTTAGGAATCATTGATTCACCAAGTGAGAACATTAGAATCCTTTTGTCAAGGTATCATCTCATTACATAGCACATCTAAGTTTAGTTTATAGTTTACTCATAAACAAGGATTAAAGTATCGGTATCGGTCGGTCAAAATTAAGATACGTATCGAAAGATATCGTATCGTATCAGAGATACGCTAAGATACGTTAAAGATACACACATAAATGGATAGGGAACATATTTTTATACACTTTTGCATAAAAAAATTAGTTAAAAAAAGCTATATATAACATGTAGAATGCATAAATACTTAAGTAGAGGGTATCGTATTGATAGACAAATATATTGAGTTGAAAATGTTCAAAATGATGAGGTTTGAGTTTCTTACAATTTTTTCTTTCCTCATTGCCATTGCCACTGTGATGAGTGCCGTGAAGAGTGTCGTGGTGGTTCAAATCCTTGGCTAGGACATTCTTCTTCAATATGAGCAACTACGATGATATTCTGCACTTGTCGAATATAGGCATAATATTTACCCCAGTCGAAATATTTACGGTAGTGGGTCTCCCATTCATTGTAGAAAAATTAAATTTTTTTTATAGTACTTGTAGATTAAATGTTTTTAAAGAACATATAAAAAATCAACAACGTGTGGACCAATATATTTGAGTAGATCTGAGAAATAAAAAAAAAAATTGAAACCCTCACTTTTTTGGGGAAAAAATGTGGGTTTCATTTGAAATCATGTATTTAGTAATTATAAGTTATGACATTATTTTTAAGAGTTGAATGAACTAAATTTTCTAAAAAAAAAAATTGGGAGGATTTTTTTTTTAATTAATTTCTGAATAAAAAAATATATTTTTTTGAGAAAAATAAAATTTCCATGGAAGTTGTAGAACACTTGTTTTTACATAACATATACAAAATCTAGAAAACTGTTAGTGAGAGTGTGAAGTGTTTGTTTCAAACAACAAAAAATTAACACTTAAGTAGCCGTATCGTACCGATACAGTACGATACGGCTCGATACTGCACGATACCTTCGATATGTACCGATATAGGACCGATATGTACCGATACTCTCAAGAATTTTCAGATTTTCAAAAGTTCGTATAGTAGAGTATCGTACAAATCGGTACCGATATGGTACGACACGATACGATACATACGATACGTCGATACACAAAAAGAGGCCCAAAATTTCCCGTAGCGTATCGATATGTATCATGCCAATGCCTACCGATACGGCATGATACGCACCAATACTTAAAACCATGCTCATAAATAATGTTAGATAATTATTCTATGCTGAAATTAAATTGCAGAAACATGTCTAGGGGAAGCATTTTAGACATGCCCCTTGAGTAATAATGTTGAACTACAAGAGTTGTTCCATGGTATTGTTATTGATAGTGTAGATACAAATTGCATGAATGAAGATAAACCACCAGCCTCACCCAAGGGGGTTTCTTCTTCCAACAATGCATTAAACTTGGATCAAGTGCTGATGGTACTGATGTCTTGCTAGTTGAGATGTTAGATGTGATTAAAAAAAAAGAAGGAAAAGAAGAATAAATGAAATCTATGGGGTCATCATTCAAGAGGTCAAAGATTAGTCATAATAGTGATATGAAGGAAACCCTCCAGGAAATGCTTGCTTTTGAAAAGCTGAAAAGTGCAGATATGGTTGGAGTAAGGACACCATATTTACCGAGGCTTATGAGATCTTGATTCTTTGGAGGGGATTGAGATTGGTAGTATTCATCATGTAAATGCTTTAGAGGTACTTAAGGACCGAAATAAAAGAGAGGCGTTCATTTTGTGACATGATTTGGTTCACATACTATGGTTTCTTAGAGCGATTGAAAGGAAAGAGAGGGAGGACTTTGTATCCTCCATTTGATATGCATAGTAGACAATGGAACTTTGTGTGGCTTGAAAAAAATTTGTAGTTTTTTTTTTTTTTTTGACTTATAATGTGTGGGGATAATCTTTTTCATTTCACATTCTTAGAGATGGATCTTTATGTGTTTTCGTGGTTTGAAAGTATTTATAGTTATTTTCGATAATTTATAATGTTTGTGGATCTTTTTTGTATTTCATATTTTTAAAGAAGGAATTCTATGTGTTTGTGTGATTTGAAAACATTTTGTAGTTAATTTTGTTAGATTTATAATATATATGAATGGTTTTTCATTTCATAACATAGACCTATATGTGTTTAATATGAGTTGTTATTTGTGGTAGTTATTATAGATAAGAAATATGCGCAATAGGGATTTTAATGAAGATTTTTCATTGTTACCACTTATTGTAATTAGATGTGTATATCATCATTTGGAGCACAATGAGCATATTAATGATGACAATGATGATGAAACTGAAAATGACAATGAGACACTTCTCAAATCACAAGACAACCTATGCACATGCGTAAACTCACAGGTCATGACTGTATATTTAAAATGCTAAGCCCAAATAAATGGAACAAATTTGGCTGCTACTCGGGTTGTAGCCAAGTAACTGTAGCCCTTGCTGGCAACCAAAGAAATGGAATAATTCACTTCCCCCTAGGGTTCACAAATACCCTCTTAGGTTATAGTATTTTCTAAAATATCCTTTTACATTCCATTTCTTTGGCTGCCACAGGGGTTGTGGGGTTGCAGCTGCTACCTGTGAGGGTAGCGGCCAGAGATGGACTTGCATCCCGTCCAACTCTCCTCTCTTTCTCTTTCATGTGTGAGGGGAGGGGTTTGTGTCGTGTGTGCTTTGCTTGTGGCCCCCGCACTGCCATATCGCCGTTTAGAGATAAGTGGAGGCCTATTTCGTAAGAGTGTAAAGTCCATCATTCAAGACAGGGGGTTTGATGATGGTCCAATACGGGGATTGGGATCATACAAAAGGGTTTGGAGTGGTCACCTAGGATTATGGGCCAAGGACCCAGGGGTGGGCCCAATTCTTGAGAAAAGAGCCCGAAATTTAGTATGGTCCAGAGATTAGGGTAAGTGTCAGGTTGTAGAATTGGAAAGGTGTTAGGCACCCAATCTACCCAGTCCGATCGGTCTTCTTACTAGATGCGTAAGAACGATCATTTTTCATAATTATTACTATTCCACATATATGGCTAAGTTATCACACATATATACATTAATTGAATTCAAACTACTATATACACTAAAACAAGGTCTATGTAAAGTCTACCTGACGATAATGGGGTTGAGAAGCTGTACCTGAACTAAACTCCTATTTTGGGTTAAGAGATGTTGATTAGTACCGGCTCGGACTGTCTTTCGGATTCTCTTGGCTCATGGAAAGATGGTCTTGACCTCCAACTTCCTTTCTTAAGAGATGTTGACTGTGATGGTATTTGGACAGAGTTCCGGCTAGGAACGGTTACTTTTAGACTTGGATTCGAACAGAGCTTCAGCTAGGGAAGGCTAGTTCTGGATTTGGATTCAGACAGAGCTTCGGCTAGGGAAGGCCATTTCTGGGCTTATGATGAGGTGGCACTCCAGCAAAGCTTCCGCTGGGGATAGGCTAGGGGAGGGCTAGGCTGAGGTGGTACTCTGACAAAGCTTCTGCAGGGGAATGGCTATTTCTGGAAAGATTCTAGGGGCACTCGGACAAGGCTTCCACTAGGAACTATTTTTTTTGGAAAGAAATGGATTGACCTAAAAATGGATTGAAGATCCCTAAAGCCTTGAAGAATACTTTGAAGATCTGAACAGAGTTCCGGATCTTGACAAGGATCTCTTCGTAGACCCGAAGAACCTCAAAGGGGGGTTTCTATTTCTGGTAAAACTCAAGAACACTCAAAGGAGGGGGTTAAAGAACACACTACTTTTGGAAAAAAATGGATTAGACTAAGAACTTGGATTAAAGATCTTCAAAGTCCCGAAGAACACTTTGAAGATTCGAACAAGATTTTGGATCTTGACGAAGATCGCTCCGAAGACCCGAAGAAACTCAAAAGGGGGAGGGGAGGAGAGAAGGCAGAGCTTCACTACTATGGGGTGAGGTGGGGTTGTTTGCTGTGTAAAATCCAAAGGAGGGGTATTTATAAGTTTTTTCGGCCAATGGGAAAGAGGGAACACCTTTATCCAACAGACGAAGGAGGTTTTTTTGGCTAAAGTGGGTGAAGTGGCTTCTACCGAATGGACAAAAGGGGCCTTTGGGCTAAAATAGGTGAAACGGACTTTTATCGAACGGTTAAAAGAGGGATTTTGGGAGAGATAATCCTTAGCCAAAAAAGTGGGATTTTGGTTTCAAGTGGGTGAAGGAGGAATCTCTTCACCACCTGGGCTAATGGAAAACCAATCTCGGCCATTGTCGACGACGCGCAAGATTGGGCTGAAGTGCATGGGGCATGGTTAGTATAAGAGGGCAAGAATGTGGACAATGTTATGGGTGTGCAACGCATGGCACACGAGTAGTGGCATATAGGTGTGTGGCGCAATGCACGACGCCATGGCATGGGCAGCAACTGGCAAAGGGGACGCAGGCATGGGCAGTAGACAGGCAGGCTAGGTTAGGCAGCAGCCAGCGCTCACATGCCCATGGACTGGCCTACTGGCCAGCATGCTGGTGTACAGGGCTGGGGCTCAGGACTGTGCCCGCGAGGGTGTGGGCCTATGCTCATGGGGTTACGGGTCTACTGGGCGGGGGTGCGGGCCTGTGCCTGCAGGAGAGCGAGTCTACTGGGCAGGGGCACGAGCCTGTGTTTGCAAGGGCGGGGGTCTACTGAGCGCATGGTCAGCTTGGTGTATGGCTAGCTGGAACCATGTATTGTTGCCCATGTGTTGCTGCCCAAGGGCACCAAGCATACATGCGAGTTGGCGCTGGCCAGTGCGCACAGGGCACGCGATTTATGGATTTTTCTAGTGACGATCACAGGAGATCCTTCAGTCCAATGTTGGCGTGCCATATATCGTCAAAATCATACTTTCGAGCATTATCCATCCGTATGGTCATCTTTACTAGATTCCTTCGTATATAAATAGTCAAAATTGGATCCTCTTCTCTCCCGTACGAGGGTTTCTAGTGTTTCTGGGTTATCTGGGTGTTTGGGGTAGGTAGGGGATTTTTCTAGGTTTTCGACAGGACTGTCCGTGTGCGTGGCATACATGCGGGAAAGTGTAATTTTTCAGGGATGATTGCGGGAGATCCGTTGGTCCGATTTTGACATGCCATATATCGTTGGAATCGTATTTCCATGCACTATCTATCTATGCGGTCATATTAACGAGATTCTTTCGTATATAGAAAATCAAAGTTGGACCCTTCTCTCTTATACGGGGGTTTCCAGGGTTTCGGGTAGGGGAATGTTTCCATCATATCTCAATTGATCGGAAGTCAAAAATTACGTCCTAGATCCACATTTCATTATAGTTAGAGGAGGGTGACAAAATTGGGTGTCTACACTACCCAGGCAGCAGCTAAATTTCATCCAAAATAAACATCCAAAAAGGGTTAGAAGACTCTTCTGTATATCTAGATAACATTTCACTAGGTTGGTGGCTATATTAAAAAGGAAAGGTTTAGTAGCAAATACAAACAACACAACAGTGGAAAAACAATTATCAATGGCGATACTAGTGATGACACACAATGTAAAAATGAAATCACCCAATAAATGTTTCAGCATTCAGGTGAAGCAATGAGCCATTACTTCCATAATTTATTGCAAGCACTACGGACCTTTGGTGGAGAGATGGTACTACCACCTTCGTTAGAGGAGACGCTACCTCAAATCAAATCAACTCAAAAATATTGTCCATTATTTGCCAATTGCATTGGTGCAATAGATGGAACACATATAAGTTCATCAATTCCACTTGCAAAACAATCAAGTACCATATAGATCTGGTAGAAAAAATGAAGTTACCCAAAATGTTTGTGCTGCTTGTTCATTTGATATGTTATTCATTTTCCTTTCGGCTGGTTAGGAGGGTACAACACATCGAATATATGGGAAGCCATCAACACTCCTCGTTTGAAGTTCCCACATCCACCACCAGGTGTGTTTCATTCTCTAATTATTGTAAAGGCAAGGGTTAGGTATGCTAGTGGGTTACCCAGGAATAAGGAATGCTAGCATTTGTTGACCATTGTATTTCTTCAATTTTATTTGAATCGTTAGATACATATTTATTATTTTAATCTTGTATGCTATAAAAAAGATAGAAATACTCAATAGATACGGTATGATTTCCCTCTCTCCTCCGCCGTGAACCCATGCCACCCCCACCGCTCCATACTCTCTCTCTCCTCTGCCGTGAACCCACATTACCCCACCACTCCATATCCTCTCTCTATCTCTCTCAAACGACACCCTTGTGCATCATCGAACCAGCCTAAACACTGCCCCTCCCCTACCACCATGCCACCACCCATGACTTGCAAATCCCAGGCCCCTCCCCCTTGTTTGCTCACAACGGTGGGTGCAGAGCTTCAACATGTATATGCAAAGGTGATACATCATTACTGTACTATCGCAGAAGGGTTGGGCTAGAGCACCGTTGTAGATCCGAACAAGGACAAATGGGTTGCAGAGCTTTCGTATCACCAGGATAGGTTCAATGAATCTAAATGCTTATGACCACGCTTAAATAGCCATTAAGTTTAAAATATTGTTGATTCAATAGCATTGCAGGGATTACAAAGCTATAAATTTGAGGAGATTTATTGAGATTAAGATTGAACTGAGCTCTAGCACAAGATCATGAACTAGTTGAGATTATTAATCTTAGTTAATGGAGGTTTGTTCCAGCTACTTTGAGGACTAAGTGAACAAGTTAGATTACCAACATGGTAGGCCTGTTCGGGCTGACTTCTATTGCATTTTTGTTTAGTTATGATCGTGATCCAAGCTATAGTCTACTGAAATGGATAGATAATTATGTAAATAATTGCATGCCTGTTTCTTTCTTCCATGCTCCACCATTCCAGTATTTCAGACCTCAAAGAACAAATCCAACATTGTCACACCAGCCCCACCTCCGTCCCATTGGAACATCCATTCTGATTTCCCTCCAAGAAAACCCTAAATTTTCTCTCCACCAGCTATGAAGAAGAAGACAACGACGGTAATAAAAACAAACTTTATTATATGCAGGTAGATAGGTAGATGTCAGGTATTTGGTATATAAAATATATCTATCACATTTAAATTGGATATACGAATATACTAATTCATCAATGGCTTAGATTTAAACTATCTGATCTAACGTTCAAAAAATACTAGCATGCCTTAGTCCTAGGTAACCGCTAGCATACCCACCTTTTTCCCTTATTATAATTATTATTAAAATTTTTATGTGAGTGAACCTGTTGAAATTTTATCTGTTAACATTGATTTTGCAGGAAAATACTATCTTGTTGATTCTGGATACACACATATGCCTGGATATGTGGCTCCTTCAAGGAATGTTTTGCCGCACCCCATTTACACAGAACCGGACCGATGACCGGGTTAACTCCGGTTAACCCAAACCTGCCAGGATCATCTGATACAGTACCCAACCATAGCATACACACATCTAAAATAAACGTTCAAAAGTTCAGCGGAAGACTTAATTTACCTGTAAATACCCCCAATATACTTGATACCCAAATTGTAGTATATAGATAAATACATGTGGGCCCACAGGCATGATATTTACATAAAAAGAATAGCAATTCACGTATCAAGTATACAAAAAGGGGTCATCAAAAGAATCAAAAAGTAAAACTCTATACGGCGTCAATACTGCGGTCCCATAGCACAGCCCTCACACGTGCAATCCGTACCATGCTCATATTCCTCGGGGACCCACCAATCCTCATCAGGAAACCCAACTGTGGAGCCCGACCCTTGATCTTAAGGCTGGTGACCTACAAAATCATCTAAAAGAGGTGCGCACGTGGAATGAGCTCACTAGCTCAGTAAGTGAAAAGAAGGACCACACAACAATCACATCCATATGCACTATATGCTATGCAATTCATTATAAATCTCATCCACCTAAACAACATTACTAAGTCTTTGATTTGGTGCTACTACAACCACAGTGCGCATATGCCCCGGGTACGAGCCACGAACTCCATCCCATAATACGCCCATAGGGTTATCGGAGAAGGCCCACCGTGAGAACTCGAAAAAGTAAAGTATGTCGACTACCGGCTCTCAATATAAAAGTAAATGATAGAAAGTAAAGGTGCTGCCCCAGCAATTTAAAAGCAGTATGATTGGCCCTCTTGAATATACCATTGAGGTTGCCGACTGTCCTAATGACCAGCCGGGCGTATGTCTAACCACCACAGTGACCCGACAACCGTGACCACTGCTTCCCCCCAAGTGATAACCTAACACCTCAACCCTTGTTGGGAAGGGTCGTAGCATGAGAAGATGATAATCCTAAACCACATGCTCCTATATGATATAGTACGATTGCATAGTGCCACTGCGTCTCATTCCACGGGCCACCAATGCACTCGTGTCCAAACCGACTACGACATCTAGTCTAATAATGGATCATGCACAGTGATCCCATCATTCATCACATAAGCACATCAATCATTTAGCATTGAGAATGTAAAACATAACACACATGTCATAATCATATGAGAATGACTAAGCTACACATAATTTGTATGATGACATGACTAGTCTAGATACAATTGAATGATGCCAAACAAGCCTTAAAATAAAGTCAAACGTCCTCTCCCCACTTACTTGTTGTGTATAAAGACTCACGCCCGGTACGGGTGAGATCCGACGCGAGAAACGTAAATTTAAGTGAAGGGGGTTAGCATTTAACCACCTTGGGGTCAAAACTAACAAGATTTGATGGTTAAATCATGTTTAGAATCATAAAAGAAGGTTGTACGTCCGTTTTGGGTCCATTCAGACACAAAAATCACGTTGGGGGCCTCTCGGGTGGGTCGGACACCCCACCTGTCACGACCCACCAGTCTTCTTAGGTGGGCCGTTCGGCCCATCGGTCCTGGCCCGCCGGTCTTCTCAGGTGGGCTGTTTGGCCCACCGGTTCTTGCCCATCGGTGGGAACCAAGGGCCTACCTTCTCAGGTGAGCTGTTCGGCCCACCGGTCCCGACCCACCTGAGAGGGCGAAAAAATGCCTTTTTCCTTGAAACTTTTCCCAACCTTTGAGAAATCAAATGAGGCTTTTTCATTCACATTTTCCACACATTCAAGGTCTTATAAGATGATTCTAGCCTAGATCTAAGTTATATTTAAGGATTGAAAATCCATCTTACCTTCTTTGCTCAAGAACCCTTTCAAAACCCCAAAATCACTTCTTAGCTCAAGAAATCACCAATGCTTCACAATCTTGTAAACACTTCTTCAAATCCTTCAAAATCAACACATAGACCATCTATTAAACTTTAGATTCATCATCTCAAGTGAGATTTACAAGATCTCAAGGAACTCTCCCAAAATCAAGGGTTTTACTTGGGGTTTGGTGAAAGTTTAAGAAGTATAGCCTTTGCTCACCTCCAATCGTAGATCTCGTGTTGGGATCACTCTTCCGGCGTCAGAATGGGAAGATCAAACCTTGGCACCGCTTAAATCCATTCCTTCCTCCTCTTCCTTCCCCTTTCTTCTTCTCCGTTCTCTTTTCTCCCTTCTTTTCTCTCTCCTCTTTACTCTTCTCACCAACTCTTTAGTGTAATAATGAGAAAATGAAAAACACAATAAATGTTATTTATACCTTTTTAAAATATCTATTAATCACATGGGTGGGTCACTCAGGTGGGCGGATGCGCCCGCCTGTGACCACCCACCTGAGGGCTGAAAATTAGCCAACAAGTGGGATTTTGACAGAATTCGACTCTCGGCATGTATCTCACTCTCGGCACAAGGTATATTATACGTATGCACTTTAGGATACGGCTACATACCAGCATTACCCGTTCATGGCCTTATGATACGTGCATATGCACGGCTTGGGTACACCCGTCTCCTCTGGCATTGACTCGGACTTGTCTGGCCAACCTGTGTTCAAAGTCACCCTTGCCATCATAGTCCATAAGAAACCCACCTTAACCCTCTCTGGTTCGGGTCCTGCATGGTTAAACCGGGTCAACCATGTAATTATGCCAGGTTTAAAAAGTAGAGTATCACATTTACCCCCCCCTTTTTGAAAATTTCGTCCTCGAAATTGGTGTATCTGGTTGTTCGAAAAGATGAGGGTACTTGGCTTGGATTTCATCCTCTTTCTCCCAAGATGCTTCTTCAAGTGAATGATTAGCCCATCGCACCTTTATGAAGGAAATGGAACGGTTGCAAAGGGTTTTCACTTTTCGGTCCAAGATTTCAGTTGGCTGCTCTGTATAGGTCATATCAGCTTCTAGATATTCTGGTTCCACGGGTAATATATGCGATAGATCATGAACGTATCGCTTCAGCATGGATACATGGAATACATTATGAACATTCCCGAGTGAAGGTGGCAGAGCAAGAATGTAGGCTACTGAGCCAACCCGAGTTAAAATCTCAACTGGGCCAATGTATCTCGGGCTCAACTTACCCTTTCTATGGAATCTTTGCAACCCTTTTGTAGGAGAAATCTTGAGAAACACCTTTTCTCCTGCTTGAAACTCAATGTCTTTCATGCGGTTGTCTGCATAGCTCTTTTGACGTGACTGAGCTGCCTTAATCCTTTCTCGAATAACATCGACCTTGTCACAAGTCATCTGTATTATTTCAGGTCCTAACATTCGACGTTCGCCTATCTCATTCCAATACGGAGGAGTTCTACACTTCCTACCATATAATGCCTCATATGGAGCCATCCCAATTGTAGCTTGGTAACTGTTGTTATAGGCAAACTCCATAAGGGGTATATATTCTTCCCAACTACAACACATTTCCATTGCATACACCCTGAGCATGTCTTCTAATATCTATATGGTTCGCTCTGACTGACCATCAGTCTATGGGTGGAAAGCAGTACTCATATTCAATTGTGATCCCAAAGCATGCTGAAAGCTTTTCCAAAATATGGAAGTGAACCTGGGTCCCTATCTGACACAATGCTCACTGGCACTCCATGCAAACGCACTATGTTATCTATATAAAGTTGTGCTAACTTGGCCATAGAGAACTTGGTCTTGATGGGAATGAAATGAGCAGTTTTAGTAAGCCGATCAACTATCACCCATATCGCATCCATCCCCTTAGGTGTGCATGGTAGTCCGGTGACAAAGTCCATTGTAATCCTATCCCACTTTCAGTCTGGTACTGGGAGTGGCTGAAGAATACCATAAGGCCGATGCCTCTCAGCTTTTACCTTTTGGCATGTAAGATAAGTCACCACATATAGGGCTATTGTGATCCTTATGCTTGACCACCAGTAATTTTATTTAAGGTCTTTATACATCTTTGTACTTCCTGGGTGGAGTGAGTACTCAGAGCTATGTGCTTCCCGCACTATATTGTCTTGTATCTCCAAATCATCAGGCACACAGCCTACCTCGAAACAATAATGCCCTATCGTTGGCTAAAACGAAATCAGGGTCGTTCATTATTTGATCTTGAATCTTAACTCTGCTCCATTGCAACTCAAGGTCTAAAGGTTGTTTCATTATCACCTCTTACCTAATAGATGGATGCACCTGTAGGGCTGCCAGGGATACAGTCAACCATTCAAGGTTTTCTAGTTGATGTTCAAGCTCTAAGGTTGCTCCTTCGTATAAGAGGGTTTCATCCATTAGCATCGCCTCTTGTACGAGTGGTGGGCTGACTACTAAGTATGAGAGTGATACAGTCTGTGCCTTCCGACTCAACGCATCTGCCACTACATTAGGCTTACCGGGATGATACTGAATGTCGTAGTCATAATCCTTTATGAGCTCAAGCCATCTCCTCTGCCTCATTTTCAAATCTCTTTGGGTGAAAAAGTACTTAAGGCTCTTGTGATCACTGTATATCTCACACTTCTCCCCATACAAATAATGTCGCCAAATCTTTAGGTTAAAAATGACTGCGGCTAGTTCCAAGTCATGAGTGGGGTAGTTCTTCTAATATTCCTTTAGTTTTCGGGATGCATACGCTATCACCTTACCGCGTTGCATGAGAACACAACCCAACCCAACCTTAGAAGCGTCAGTGTAGACTGTCATTCCACCTGTGCCTTCAGGGATGGTCAACACAGGGGCTGACACCAACCTTTTCTTCAATTCTTGAAAACCCTTCTCACATTCCTCTACCCATTCAAATTTCACACCCTTTTTAGTTAACTTAGTCATTAGTGCTGAGATCCGAGCAAAATTCTCAATAAAGCGTCAGTATTATCCAGCCAAACCCAAGAAACTTCTAATTTCAGTAATGTGCTTAGGGCTTTCCCACTCTATTACTGCTTTCACCTTATCAGGATCCACCTCGATTCTGGCCTCAAACACTACATGTCCCAGGAATCCAACTTGCTCAAGCCAAATTCACATTTACTGTATTTGGCAAACAATTGTTGTTCTCTCAGCCTCTGTAACACCGTCCTCAGGTGTTGAGTGTGCTCCTCTTCTGTCTTAGAGTAGATCAAGATGTCATCAATAAAAATAATTACCCATTTACCAAGGACATCGTGAAATACTCGATTCATTAAATCCATGAATGCTGCCGGTGCATTGGTTAACCCAAAAGATAACATTAGGAACTCATAGTGACCATACCGAGTCTTGAACGCTGTCTTGGGTATGTCGTCGCTCTTTATCTTGAGCTGATAATAGCCTGATCTAAGGTCTATCTTTGAAAATACCTTTGCACCTTGTAGTTGGTCAAACAAATCATCAATGCGTGGTAGTGGATACCGGTTCTTAATGGTTAGCTTATTCAATTCCCGGTAATCGATGCACATACGCAAGCTGCCATCCTTCTTCTTAACAAACAATACTGGGGCACCCCAAGGTGAAACACTTGGGTGAATAAACCCCTTCTCTAATAATTCTTGCAATTGCATCTGTAACTCCCTCAATTCGGCTGGTGCCATCCTGTATGGAGCTTTAGACACTGGAGCTGCTCCAGGAATCAAGTCTATGGAAAATTCTAACTCTCTATCAGGCGGTAGATGCATCAGATCATTTGGAAAGACGTCAAAAAATTCTTTAACCACCTTTACCTATTCTAGAGGTGTAACATTTGCATCAACATCAAGTACCAATGCTAAGTAACCCTAACATCCACTTTCCAACAACTTTACCGCTTGAAGAGCGGAGACGAGGACCTTTCTAGCTCGTTTCATTTTATATGCTTGGTATACCAATTCTTTTCCTTCATCATCTGTCACCCTAATTAATTTTTCGGCACACATCACATTAGCTCGATGGACCGACAACCAATCCATGCCTAGTATAACATCAAAATTCTGCATGTTGAATTTAATGAGTTGTGCATCCAATTTCTTCCAACTGATTTCCACTGGGCACGGCCCATACACCTCCTTCAACTGTGTAACTTTGCCGGTAGGCATACTAACAATCATCTCATGATCTAGTGTCTTGGGTGACATACCAAGCTTCTCAGCAAATCTCTTAGATATGAATGAGTGTGTAGCTCTTGAATCAAACAAGACATAGGTTAGTATACCTGATATAGGTAGAACACCTAGTGCAATAATGCATATAAGTACAGCAGGTCATCAACATTTAGCATAAGGAAAATCTTAAATTGAAATGTACCTACTACCACTTCCGTGCTGGCCTCAGCTTCCTCAGCTGATAAGGCATACATTCTTCCTTGCGGTTGATTCCCCCGAGTTAAGGGAGGTCTGTACACAGAGGGCTGATTGGAGGGTAAGGCTGGTCTAACTTGACTGTCTTTAGCAAAATGCCCAAAACTGTGGCAATTGAAGCAACGGATCTGTGACGCCAAAACTGGGGCAGGGCCCCTCTGCACTTGACCTGATGCGGATGGGGGACGGGGTGGCCTTGTGACTGTAGGCACCACCGTACTAGTGTTTGGATGAAAAGATGTAGAGCCCGGACCACCAGCTGGTCGAGGAAGGTAGCCAGATGGCCTATAGAGTTGTCTGTATGTAGGCCCAGAACTATATGACCCATGGTATACCTTGGATGAGTTGCCCATGTCCGAAATGGATTAGTCCTCTTCCACAATCCAGGTGTGAGGGACTGTTCTCCCTTCTACTTATCTTCCATGGTTTTATCCTTTTGCACGATCTGGCCATAATCTGTCAAATCTAAGACCTCGAGCACTGACCCAATAGATGCCTTTAATCCCTTCAGAAATCTTGCAGCCTTTTCTTCAGCTGACCTCATATGCCTAAGGGAAAAATGGAACAAGCTTTCAAACTGCTGCCGATACTTAAGGATAGTCTTATTCTCTTGAGTTAAGGCCATGAATTCCATCTCTTTATGGTCTCTGAAGCTACGATGGTAATGGTTGGCCAAAAACAACTCCTTGAACTGCTCCCATGTGGGTTCCAGATGTGCGGCCAACAATATAGGCTTAGAGGCTTGCCACCAAGAGTTGGATTCATTCTTGAGTTGCAGCCCCGCACAAATAAGCTTTTGTGCCTCAGTGCACTCAATTACCTCAAATATCTTTTCCAGCTCTTGGATCCAGTGGTTCGGCTCTAGAGGGTCACTTCCCACCTTAGATAATACAGGTGACAAATTCCTCTTGAAAGATTCCACTACCCTAAACGTATTATTCATCGACGGGTAATTGGGTGCATACGCCGTATAGTAAGGGTATGGAGGGGACACCATATACGGAGGAATGCTGAGTGGAAGAATTGGAGGCGTACCTCTAACTTATGGCCCCATATCAGACCCTACAGGTGGGTCTTGTGGAGTAATTATCCGGGGATGTTGACCGGGTTGAGGAAGGTCTAACTGTTGCTGTATAGCAGCCATAAATGCCTGCTGCTGCTGGAGCATTTGTTGCTGAAAGGCTTGTTGTGACTACTGGATTATGGTTGCAACATCACCCGGAGTGATGACCGATGGAGGATCCGGAAGTGTAGTCACAGGTGGGTCCCTTTGTTCCACACCCTGATCAAAGGTTTCTTGAGGTTGTGGGAGTGGGGTTTGCCCCACAGAGCGAGACCTTCTAGGATTTGGTGGTCGACTGACCTAACGAGGACCACGTGAGGTACCTTGTGCATTGCTACCGGATCTCGTACGTACCATAGTGTCCTTGCACCTGGAACATACCATACACAAACATTGGTTAAGTACCTTAGAATTTACATCGGCACACAATCATATGCCAACACACGGGGTATTGTAGTGTATGATGTCTTGCAACTAGCCACAGCTTAATCCCGAAAATATGGTGCTAGTGCTTCGACAAGTAGGACGATGGTCCCACTCGACTCCTCTTTTTTTTTCCCTTATTACATATCAATTTTATATATATATATATATATATAGAAATCTCCCACTTTTTTTGTGTTTTTCTCCCAACTGGCGGGCTACCACCGACGGGCAGCTCGGGTCGGGCCCACCGGTCCAACCCGAGGCAGAAAACGCACAGGGGCTTTTAAGCCCCTGTTTCCTCCTCTTTCTCCCATTCCTTCTCTTGGCTTACTTGGGGCAATTTTTGGGAGGTTCTTGGCACGTCCATTCATGATTTCACTCGACGATTTCTAGATTTTTGGAAGATCCAAGCTCCTTTCACTCTCAAGTAAGTCTCTTCTCCATTTCTCTTCTTGGAATATGTATTTTGGAGGTTGAATCCATTTATACTCCCCAAATCTTGATCTTTTTCATGTTTCTTTCCATAGAACAATCATTCCATGAGAATATGATGCTTCCTTTGTGACTCATTCATAGTTTTGGGCTTTGCTACCCAATCTATGAGAGAAAATCCCAAACCATGCCCTAATTTCTCCAATTTGGGGTTTTTTTTTTATCACTACCCCTTTTTCCCCAACTAACTCAAATGAAATTTCTTATCCTTGATTTGCACTTACAATGTTGGAGAGATCATGGAAACTTGTATATGCTTGCAATCCCATCTCTTTCT
This sequence comes from Macadamia integrifolia, assembly GCF_013358625.1. Taxonomy (NCBI): domain Eukaryota; kingdom Viridiplantae; phylum Streptophyta; class Magnoliopsida; order Proteales; family Proteaceae; genus Macadamia; species Macadamia integrifolia. The sequence goes on from NW_024868164.1 coordinate 136,342, forward strand.
CATGAAAATCCATCTCTTTTGTGTTGGGTTTCTTAAAAATTTCTGGGTTCTTATGATTCTCTTCACATCATTCCATACTTGTGGACAACTTAAATCTCTTTCATTCCTTGCACCTCAATCTCATAATAGAAAATTTATTTGCATAATCTTGATTGTATAATGATAGGCAGTTCATTCATAGACATGTAACTTCAAGTTCTACACTATTACGGGACTTTTCATTTTCTTAGATTGAACTTGCACATTGAAATTTGGGGTTTTCCATCATATGACACCAATTACCCCATTTGAGGAAATTCTCATGAGGCTTTCCATCACTTCTCACTTGCCATGCTTTATACGCCCTTGTTGCTTTTCTATTTTGCAACATGCTAGTGGATGTCATGTTTTGGGGGCTTCCTCCTCTTCATTTCTCCATGGTTTAACCACTCCTCTTTTTATAATAATCCACATTATGTATTTAGGTGCATTTACATATGCTCGCTCCCCCACCTATTTGCTTCATTTGTTATGCAACATCCTTACTTATCATTATTCCTTCTCTTTCTTACTAGGATGTCTTCTCGCAAGGGCAAGGAATCCGCATCTTCTTCCAATAGACGTAGGGCCACTACTTCTAAATGAAAAAGTGTAGGGACTAGTTCCCCAGCCCTTCGCACAAGGCAACAAAGACATGCCCCCATCGATCCTTTAGACTATGATGAGGGACTCTTCCAGAGTTTGAGGGCGGAAACTAATTGGCAGACCTTTCTAAAGAGGTCTATGATGATGGAGAAGACTGTGGTAATTAGTGATTTCAACAAGATTCAACTCCAAGAGAGATTTACTGCACTGGGTTGGTAGTCCATCCTTAACATCGATCGTCCATGCTATGAACAACTGGTTCGAAGATTCTACTGCAATTTGGAGGTCTCTTACCAGTATGGGGAGTACTCAATCACCAGCATGGTGAAGGGGGTGAACATTTACCTGACTGTGGACACCCTTGCTAGTATTTTAGATATTTCATCAGTCAGGCATCAATTCTATAGTCCCCTAAGGAGTAAGCCCATGGGCCCATCCTTAAGTTCAGAGACGTAGGACCATATTTACGAGACCATTTGTGGTAGCAAGGTGCGTCTGGATTCCGAGATGATATTTTACCCAGAGGTTCGTGTATTTGCTTGCTTGGTTCAGTTTAATTTACTCCCTAGAGGAGGTCACCAGAACCAAGTAGGCTTCATGACAGCTTACATAGCCTTCTGTATCTATAAGGCCTTGGAGGGAGGTGCCGAGCACTTATGCTTGCCCTACGTTATACTTAAGACTATGGAGCATCATACCACACACCCTGAGGACGGAGGTTTCCCATATGGTAGGACCCTCACCAGGATCTTTGAGTTCTTTGGGGTGGATTTGAGTGGTGAGGAGGGAAAAACTCCAGCAGATAAATTTAACAGGGGAAACCTACAAAGGATGGGTCTCCAAGCTCTTATGGATGTACCTCAGAGGGCAGGAGCTCAAGGAGGCAGGGACAGGGAGAATGCCCACAAGGAGGATGTCCCCATGGAGGAGGAAATTAGTGAGGAGGATGAGGATTATATTCCTCAATTCGAGGAGGAGGACTTTCTGGACGAGGATATCCTCGAGGAGGAGCCTCTTGATTCGAGAGATGCTGATCCTAACTTTGCGAGGGCTGCAGGCCCACAGCATAGTGCCCCACCATCTGAGAGTGGTGCATTTGAATTCGAGAGTATGATGACTAGTATGAGGGCCTTGAAAGATGGGCAAGATCAGCTTCTGGGAAGACTAGATGAGAGTGCTACTAGAGAGGAAAATATCTTAGAAAGGCAGGCTACACTAGAGAATTCCTTCCTAAGATTGAGCGAGGATTTGGACACAACGGCCAATGCTATTTCAGTGGATTTTTCCCGACTCCGGAGAGATGTACAACTAGTGAACTCAAGGTTTGATTACTACAACCGTCGGCTCAATGTTAGATCAAGGCCTAGGAAGGATGAAGTAGTAGAGCTAGACGCTGACGAGGGTCTCTGAGGACTTAGCTTGCCTGTCTTAATCAGCTTTTTACTTGTCTCTATGTTGTTTGTGTGTTTATGGTGGACTATATTTTATTTTATTTTTTTGTACCTTTCTCTGTAATTAGACTTGCTAGCATGGTGTTATGATGTTATTGGTGACTTGTGGTTAGTTTTGTGTGCTTGATAACTTATTGTAATTTAGTTGTAACAACGTTAGTTAGCCTTTATCGATTATGCTTATTTGTATATACATGTTGTCTATTAGGTGCTTATGTACGAAAAAATTTAAAAAATCTTATTTTAGCGTCATTATGCTGCCAAAATTTTGTTAAATTTGTACTCGATGGGTTATAAAATCAAATAACTAATCTTTTATTTATTCCAAGTAAACTTTTTCTCATGCATACCATGAAATGCAATAATTAAATGCAACCATTTTTTTAACTCCTTAAAGTTTTTTTTTTTTTTACATTTACCCAATCCCATTTCCTATTATAGATTCTATGGGGTCTAAATTGTATGCAGTGAGTAGATAGAGCATCACGCTCTGATACCACCGTTGTCACACCCCGTTCACATAAAACCAGACCGGTGACCGAGTTAACTCCGGTTAACCCAAACCTGCCAGGATCATCTGATACAGTACTCAACCATAGCATACACATATCTAAAATAAACGTTCAAAAGTTCAGCGGAAGACTTAATTTACCTGTAAATACCCCCAATATACCTGATATCCAAATTGTAGTATATAGATAAATACATGTGGGCCCGCAGGCATGATATTTACATAAAAAGAATAGCAATTCACGTATCAAGTATACAAAAAGGGGTCATCAAAAGAATCAAAAAGTAAAACTCTATACGACGTCAATACTATGGTCCCGCAGCATAGCCCTCGCACGTGCAATCCGTACCATGCTCATACTCCTCGGGGACCCACCAATCCTCATCAGGAAACCCAACTGTGGAGCCCGACCCTTGATCTTAAGGCTGGTGACCTACAAAATCATCTAAAAGAGGTGCGCACGTGGGATGAGCTCATTAGCTCAGTAAGTGAAAAGAAGGACCACATAACAATCACATCCATATGCACTATATGCTATGCAATTCATTATAAATCTCATCCACCTAAACAACATTACTAAGTCTTTGGTTTGGTGCTACTACAACCACAGTGCGCATATGCCCCGGGTACGAGCCACGAACTCCATCCCATAATACGCCCATAGGATTATCGGAGAAGGCCCACCGTGAGTACTCGAAAAAGTAAAGCATGCCGACTACCAGCTCTCAACATAAAAGTAAATGACAGAAAGTAAAGGTGTTGACCCCAGCAATTTAAAAATAGTACGATTGGTCCTCTTGAATAAACCATTGAGGTTGCCGACTATCCTAATGACCAGTCAGGCGTATGTCTAACCGCCACAGTGACCCAACAACCACGACCACTGCTTCCCCCCAAGTGATAACCCAACACCTCAACCCCTATTGGGAAGGGTTGTAACACGGGAAGATGATAATCCTAAATCGCATGCTCCTATATGACATAGTATGATTGCATAGTGCCATCACGTCCCTTTCCACTGGCCATCAATGCACTCATGTCCAATCCGACTACGATATCTAGTCTAATAATGCATCATGCATAGTGATCCCATCATTTATCACATAAGCACATCAATCATTTTGTCTTGAGAATGTAAAACATAACACACATGTCATAATCATATAAGGATGACTAAGCTACACATAATTTGCATGATGACATGGCTAGTTTAGATACAATTGAATGATGCCAAACAAGCCTTAAAATAAAGTCAAACGTCCTCTCCCCACTTACTTGTTGTGTACAAAGACTCACGCCCGGTACTGGTGAGATCCAATGCGAGAAACGTAAATTTTTGTGAACCTATCAAAAGTGAAGCGGGTTAGCATTTCACCACCTTGGGGTCAAAACTAACAATATTTGATGATTAAATCATGTTTAGAATCATAAAAGAAGGTTGCACGTCCGTTTTGGGTCCATTCGAACACAAAAATCACGTTGGGGGCCTCTCGGGTGGGTCGAATAGCCCACCTGTCATGGCCCATCGGTCTTCTCAGGTGGGTTGTTCGGCCCACCGGTCCTGGCCGGCCGGTCTTCTCAGGTGGGCTGTTCGGCCCACCGGTCCTGGCCCACCTGAGAGGGCGAAAAAATGCCTTTTTCCTTAAAACTTTCCCCAACCTTTGAAAAATCAAATAGGGCTTTTTCAATTACATTTGTCACACATTCAAGGTCTTATAAGATGATTCTAACCTAGATCTAAGTTAGATTTAAGGATTGAAAAGCCATCTTACCTTCTTTGCTCAAGAACCCTTTCAAAACCCCAAAATCACTTTTTAGCTCAAGAAATCACCAATGCTTCACAATCTTGTAAACACTTCTTCAAATCCTTCAAAATCAACACATATACCATCTATTAAACCTTAGATTCATCATCTCAAGTGGGATTTACAAGATCTCAAGGAACTCTCCCCAAATCAAAGGTTTTACTTGGGGTTTGGTGAAAGTTTAAGAAGTATAGTCTTTGCTCACCTCCAATCGTAGATCTCGTGTTGGGATCACTCTTCCGGCATCGGAATGGGAAGATCAAACCTTGGAACCGCTTAAATCCATTCCTTCCTCCTCTTCCTTCCCCTTTCTTCTTCTCTGTTCTCTTTTCTCCCTTATTTTCTCTCTCCTCTTTACTCTTCTCACCAACTCTTTAGTGTAATAATGAGAAAATGAAAAACACAATAAATGTTATTTATACCTTTTTAAAATATCTATTAACCACATGGGTGGGTCACTCAGGTGGGCGGATGCGTCCACCTGTGACCATCCACCTGAGGGCTGAAAATTAGCCAACAAGTGGGATTTTGACAGAATTCGACTCTCGGCATGTATCTCACTCTCGGCACAAGGTATATTATACGTATACACTTTAGGATACGGCTACATACTAGCATTACCCGTACATGGCCTTATGATACGTGCATATGCACGGCTTAGGTACATCCATCTCCTGTAGCACTGACTTGGACTTGTCTAGCCAACCTGTGTTCAAAGTCACCTTGCCATCATGGTCTATAAGGAACCCACCATAACCCTCTCTGGTTTGGGTCCTGCATTGTTAAACTGGATCAAACGTGTAATTAGACCAGGTTTAAAAAGTAGGGTATCACATGTTCGATATCATCAATATGATTTTAAGCGTAGACAACCACGAGGTGCAGAGGAACTATTCAATTAGACACACTTGTCTTTAAGAACCACTATTGAGTGGTCATTTGGCGTCTTGAAAAAGCTTTTTCCCATTTTAAAGATGATGCCTTCATATGATTTTAAGACACAAGTTTTGATTGTGCTTGCTTTTGTGGCCATAAACAACATTATTAAAAAGAAAACAACATTATATTGGCATTCTAGAAAATCAAAGAAGGGAGAGTTTGATGAAGATAGCGATAGTGACGATGACGATGTCGTTATTTTTGCAAATGTGTAGGTCATATGTAGCAGCAACAATGAGAATCATATCAAAGACAAATTGCAGATCAGTTTATAGTAGGTTACAAGATTGATGATGAAAAAAAATGTCTAGTATGTTTTTGTTAAAGCTTATTTTTTATGAACTTGTGTTTTTTATTTTTCATATAACTCTAGTGTGACATTATCCACACCAAATGTTTGGAGTTGTACAATACTAAGACACATTAGCACTCATTCTTGAATTTGGTTACCATATATGCTTGCGATAAGCATGTCAAATCCATTTAAGGTTTTCATACATATGAGACTCGTTTTGTTCAAGGAGCCAACCTATCATTTAATCAATTACAATGATACAATTTACCAACAATGTGATGGTTTTCCTTTTGTAATTATGATGCGTATGATCACCCATCTATATGATTTGCCACAAGGTTCTTACTATAGTGATAGATATTTCTTATTGTATTTCATGATGTGTTTGTAAAAGTTCTAAGAGAATTGGGAGTGGGGTTTAGGGAATGAGGATGGGCATGAATCTTTTGTTCACTATAGATTAAAAAAAAAAAAAAACCTAATGTTATATAATATATGGGCAAGAGAACCCTATTCGCTTGAGCTGCCACTACGTCAGCTCGTAGGCTGATGGGAGGCCATGCAAAGGCATTTACGCAGGGGGTAGCGCCATCTTTTTGCGTCGCCTGTGTCTGGGTGTAAATACATGCAAACATGTAAGGAAGGGTCTTTTTCTCTATAATATATATAAATAAGTATACCGAACATATTTCTTATTATACAATATATTATAGAAATAATAACCAAACGAATACTATTTGTGGTCCATAATTTATTAGGGTTATCACAAATAATTTTTTTTAAATAGTTACAACAACAACAATAATACAACTCAACCTTATCTCAACTAAATGTGGTCGGCTACATGGATCCGTGTGTGTGTATATATATATATATTGAAAAAAAAAAAAAAAAAAACCTTTGGGACATCCCACTCACGAACAATCAGCAACCCGGATCTTTACCCTCCAAGCAACTCTGTTAGATGTCATACCAGGGTGAAGACCTAACTTTTGCATATTTCTTTTTACTAATTCATCAATGGTCATTTTTGGCCTACCCCTAGTCCTTTTAACTTCATCCATCTAAATCTTGCCATTCCTCCGTACTGGGACAACAAAAGGCCTCCTTTGGACATGTCCAAATTGTCATAACAGACATTTTCTAGCTTATCCTAAATTGGGGCACCCCAGATCAGCTCTAATTTTTTCATTCCTTACTCTATCTCTCATGGTTTTGCCGCACATCCATCTCAACATCTTTATCTCTGTCACGCTCAACTTATCTATGTTACGCTTCTTGATTGCCCAACATTCTGCACCATACATCATAGCTGGTCTTATGACTGACCTATAGAATTTCTTCTTAATCTTTACAGGAATACGCCGATGACATAACACTTTAGACACTTATCTCCACTTTATCCATCCTACTTTAATTATGTGGGAAACATTATCATCAATCTCACATTTCTTGTTAAAGGTAGAGTTCAGATATCTGATATAGTCACTTTGCGGGATCTCTCTCCCCTCAATTTTTACCCATTCGCTATTAATCCTCAATCGACTAAAACTACACATCATATATTCTGTCTTCGTTCTACTGATCTTAAAACCCCTCGATTTCAAAGTATATATCCATAGCTCTAAATTATCATTAATCTTTGTCACTGTTTTATCGATCAGAATAATATCATCTGCAAAAAGTATACATCACATGATCTCTCCTTGAATATTCTTGATTAAATCATCCCTCATAAGTGTAAACAAGTAAAAGCTCAATACGCATACTTGATGTGAATATAAATACAAATTATTCTAAAGCGAGCTAAGACCTTGAACGTATGTTCCAGTATCATTGGACCACCTAATAGCTTAAAATTTTGAATTGAACAGTCAAATGGTATTTCATTAGCTATTTATTAAGAACCGTTCGCCTAAGTGAAAGAAAGATCTCTAGCTGTTGCTATCTTTCAAACTAAACAGACGTGACGGTGGAATTCTCTGAGCCACACCTCCATTTCTCATCTCAAAGAATCCAGTGGACAAGAGGTAGCCATACGTGGTTACCTGCACGAAACTAGAAAAAAGGCAGATATTTACGCTGTGTGTCTCTCTATTCAACTCAACCGAGCCGACCAGAATATTGGGCGGAAGTACAAAGAGAGAAAAATATCACTAGTGTGAGCGTTGAACACGTATGCAAATTCCAAACCACATCCACTCCTTAAATACCCCCTCCTGCTCCTCCCCTCCTCACTTGGGAAGCCCAAAAGCCAACAATTTTCATTTTGCTCTCGCGGAGGGAATCAATTCTGTTTCGCTTTCACAAGGTACTTCTTTTCTTATCTCTTGCCATTGTAATAAACCTTCTTAAGATTCACTTGCTCCTCTTTATTTATGTGCTAGTGAGGCCAGAGGCCGGCCTGAAATATTAGCTACATGGGTGTCCCTGCTAAGAGCTTTTTTTTTTTTTGGGTGAATTATAATTTTTGAATCCACTTCAATCACTCTGTATAATTTGAATAAATCACCCAGAATTGAATAATCCCTAGACTATCTTGGTTATTTTGAGTTTTTGACCCAATTTGATTACCCATCAAAGTGCATGTCTATTCGTTAATTAATATCTGTTTGGTTTCAGTTTCCTCCACCTTTGCTACTCAAATTCTCTTGAATTGTTGGATTTTTGTACTCTTAACGGAGCTAACACCAGCCTTTGTTTTCTTTAATTAGTGTTTGCCTGTGGTTTCTGGGCACTGCAGCTTAGATGGCTGCGTCACCGGCATGTATTGTTGCCAATGGCTTATCTAATTGCAGCACTAAATTTAGTCTGACCAAAGAATTCTATGGGAGGTGTTTGCTTCCTTCACCGGGGATGCCCTCGTTGGCCAAGGTACCCAGATCGATCTTGGTAAAAGCGTCTTTAGATCAGAGACAGGTTGAGGGGCGAAGAGGGTTTTTAAAACTTTTGCTTGGAAATGCCGGACTGGGTTTACCTGCTTTGTTGGGTTCTGGCAATGCTTATGCTGATGATGAAGGTGTGTCGTCGTCACGGATGTCTTATTCGAGGTTTTTGGAGTATTTGGATAAGGATAGGGTGAAGAAAGTAGATCTTTTTGAGAATGGTACCATTGCCATCGTCGAGGCCATTTCGCCTGAATTGGGAAACCGTGTGCAGCGAGTGCGGGTTCAACTCCCTGGACTCAGCCAGGAGCTCCTTCAGAAATTCAGAGAGAAGAATATTGATTTTGCAGCCCACAGTGCTCAGGAAGATTCTGGGTCTCTTTTGTTTAACTTGATTGGGAATTTGGCATTCCCGCTTCTCCTTATCGGGGGTTTGTTCCTTCTGTCAAGGCGTTCATCTGGAGGAATGGGTGGGCCTGGAGGTCCTGGATTCCCTTTTGCCGTTGGCCAATCCAAAGCCAAGTTCCAAATGGAACCAAACACTGGTGTGACATTCGACGATGTTGCGGGAGTAGATGAAGCAAAGCAGGATTTTATGGAAGTTGTGGAGTTCCTGAAGAAACCAGAGAGGTTCACTGCAGTTGGTGCATGCATTCCGAAAGGTGTTCTTTTAATTGGTCCACCAGGAACTGGAAAGACTTTGCTTGCCAAAGCTATTGCTGGTGAAGCAGGTGTCCCGTTTTTCTCCATTTCAGGTTCTGAATTTGTTGAGATGTTTGTTGGTGTTGGTGCTTCCCGAGTTCGTGATCTCTTCAAAAAGGCCAAGGAGAACGCTCCTTGCATTGTTTTTGTGGATGAAATTGATGCAGTTGGTCGGCAAAGAGGAACTGGAATTGGAGGAGGTAACGATGAAAGGGAGCAGACCCTTAATCAGCTTTTGACTGAAATGGATGGTTTTGAGGGCAACACTGGTGTCATTGTGATTGCGGCAACTAACCGTGCTGACATTCTCGACTCTGCCTTACTGAGGCCTGGACGCTTCGACAGACAGGTAGGTTTCCATGCATATCTTTTTGCCCTGTTCTTTTAATTCTCTGTCGGAACTAATTTTTTAACAGTAGGGAAGCACTCAATTTCTGTTTATGTCTTCTCTGTATCAGGTGTCTGTTGATGTTCCAGATGTCCGTGGACGGACAGAAATCTTAAAGGTGCATGCCAGCAATAAGAAGTTTGATGGGGACGTTTCTCTTGATGTGATAGCAATGAGAACACCTGGTTTTAGTGGAGCAGATCTTGCAAACCTCTTAAATGAGGCGGCTATATTGGCTGGTCGTCGTGGGAAGACTGCAATATCATCTAAGGAGATCGATGACTCGATTGATAGGATTGTGGCTGGAATGGAGGGAACGGTTATGACAGATGGGAAGAGCAAAAGCTTGGTGGCATACCATGAAGTTGGCCATGCCATTTGTGGGTAAGAAGTGATCAATTTTCTCATGTCATGAATCATGATTACTACTAGTATTTGCTGGAATTATTTCATATCAGAGTTCACTGACTGCTTAAATTGGGAGAAGCCCATAGTGCCACCCAACTCATGAGTCACTGGGATTGACTTTGGGTTCATGCAAGTTCCTTTATTTTATAGATTAAACAATAATTAGCAGCCAATATGATCTGGTGAAGTGATTGTCCTTTATGTGATAGTTTGGAAATTTCTTGTATCACAACTAATAATTCAAGCAATTACCAAAGCAGAATAAACTATGTCTAAAACATCTAATTCACTGTTATTTTACTTAAGTTCTTCATGGAGACAATGTTACAACCCATTCCGCTCTGTTTTTTAATAGGTTTCTTTAGCAAGTGTTATGGTGTTTCTAAAAATCATATGTTCTATTGAAATGTAGACAAATTGATCATGAAATTTCTTATGCACTCGATAAAATGCTTGAATCATTATTATGACTCAACAAGTATAAATTTCTTATTTATGGATATATGGAAGGTAGTATTTGAGTTTTTAGAATATAAATCATTGTGGCAGAAAAGATATTGCATCTAATCATTTTATTTACATCACTTATTTGATCCGATGCCCCAAAAGAGGGGTAAAACAATTTCCATAGTTTGACACCTCTCTCTGGGCTTCAGAAGGGGTTGTAGGAAAATAAACATGTTCTGGCATTTATGGGGTTCTGAGAAAATCCTGTTCCGTTTGCACAGTGTGTTATTAAGATGTAGCATATGTGGTGGCTAAGTCAAGTGATTAAGAAGTCAAAATAATAATATGTGTTGCATACATGGAGTCATTGCCATTTCTTGGTTGTTGGTTCACTGTTCAGTGAAGTCAGGAGTGGACAAGTTATGGATTATATCATTCCTTTGTTTCCTGTTAAATCTCATACTAATGAATGAAGGTGTACTTGATCTCTGTTTGCCTGTATTCAATTTACCTCCTGGTTTAGCACATCCACTTCCCCCTCCCCTCAAGGGGGTGGGTTTCTAGTTACCTTTACATTAGTTTGAAGAAATTTCATCCATGTAGTGATTCAGTTGCACTAAAAAATATGCATGAAAAAGAACTCACATATCCGCATGGGCATGCGCACACATACATAGGCTTTAGGTATGATAAAGTTATAAATCAGGAGATAAGTGGGCAGTTATCATAAGCTTTGAAGTTAATTGCATGCTATCACCTTGTCTGGTAGGCATTAAAATAGAAATGTGGATATGCATGCAATAAAGTTTGTTTGACTTTTGGCTGGGACAATCGCATAACTCTCACAGATCTGGTGCACTTTCTTGCACAAAAAATATGTACTTAGTGAAGGAAAAAAAAATGTGCTTATAGTGGCTTTTAGGTCTCCTCCATTCCCCATGTTTTCCCCTTTTAATTGTTACAGGTTTGATTCTATTTATAGTGTTGCATTGATTTTTGAAAGGGGGTGTGGAAGCCTCCTCTGTTTATGTTCTACTAGTCTTGAGACCAATTATTATGTCAGTGGTGCTGCTCCCTTGGGCAGGCAGAAAGATAGATGCAAATAATGGCCCTTATAACTGAACTGTATCAATAATTGCCATCGAGTTGCTTTTTTTAATATTAGCTATGAAGGTTGACACCTCTTGATAAGGATGAAAAACTGCTTGTAAAGCTTAATTGCACTGGAAGGAGCTTCTTGGATGTTGAATTGTTGACTGCTTTCTCTTATTATGAGGGATATTCATTAGTTGAATTAGTTATATTTTGGTTTCTCCTTCAGCTTCTTAGGAAACTTCAACTTCTTTGTGCTTATGGTTAGGTCTCTGTTCTGACAAGGATGTGTACCTTCACACAACTGATGTTATGCTTCCTTTTGTTGTTTCTGTAGAACTTTGACTCCGGGACATGATCCTGTCCAAAAAGTTACACTAGTCCCACGTGGCCAAGCACGGGGCTTAACATGGTTCATCCCCACAGATGACCCAACCCTGATATCTAAGCAGCAATTATTTGCAAGAATTGTTGGTGGACTTGGTGGGAGAGCTACCGAGGAAGTGGTCTTTGGTGAGCCTGAGGTGACCACAGGTGCAGCTGGAGACTTGCAGCAGATTACTGGTTTGGCCAAGCAGGTTAGTGGACAACTTGCACCATGTGTGTTGATATTGTCCTCTTGTTGAAAGGCACAGACACGAGTCAATTCCTGCTTACTGCGGTCTTATTTGCTATGCAGCAGAAATTTTCTTCTTGGTAGTTCTAGTTGGTTTGAACTCCTTCACTTGACATGTGTGGTGGCTTTTCTTGCAGATGGTAACCACATTTGGGATGTCAGAAATTGGACCCTGGTCACTTATGGACTCATCAGGACAAAATGCAGATGTTATAATGAGAATGATGGCAAGGAATTCAATGTCAGAGAAACTTGCTGAAGACATTGATGCTGCCATCAAGCAAATCTCTGACGGTGCATATGAGATTGCTTTGAGTCACATACGGAATAACCGTGAAGCTATTGACAAGATCGTGGAGGTCCTCCTTGAGAAGGAAACAATGAGTGGAGATGAATTCCGAGCAATTCTATCGGAGTTTGTGGAAATTCCTGCTGAAAATAGGGTCGCTGCTTCTGTACCGACTCCTGTTACTGTATAAATAGCACAAATATTTTGTAAATTTCATTACAGCTTCCCATACATTCACAGTGAAGGTTTGATGGTCTTGACTTTTGATTGACCAAGTCCATCAAAATGTTTGTATTTATAATGTGGTAATCTATGTAATATATGGCAGGTTTAGGTTCAATCTCAGATTTAAGTGTAAGTGGGGATGGTTCAACATTGTGTGTTCCTTCTATATTTGTTGTTATTGACAAATATAGAGAAAGCGACTACCATCCCCAAGTAACAGAATTGATGCTCGAACCAATGGTCAGACCGTTTTACTTTGAAGGGTTAAGTTGTTGGATTGATTTGTATCCTCTCCAGACCAGATTTGGAGTAGGAACCAATTGGTCCAGCATTTGAATGGTGGAGATGGTGGTCATGGTCAAAGCACACAAATGATGGATGGCAATACCATGGGTCGTTCTTCCATTTGGTTTTTTGCTTCCTGATAAGTGAACTAAGGTCCTAATTGTGTAGTTCAATTAGGGAGGAGAGACTCCGAAATAACAAAGAGCTGAGCAGATTTGCATAACTTGATAGAGGAAGGCTGAAACAGTATTAAGAAGGGGGTAAATATGGGCATTTTCGGAGTTTTAAGGGAGAGTTTATAATGGAACATACTTTATTGGGTATAGGCTGTCTGAAAAATGTGTAGGGGAGAAATAAAAGGGACTCTTTTTGGTATGCATTCTGAGGTGATAAAAATAGTGTCTAGTACGTTCCCATTCTGCGTTCTCATTCTTGCATCTTGCTTGGCTTCAACTCGTAGAAACACCTACGTGGTGATATCTAGTTGGATACACTCAACTAATTGTAGGAGAGATCAATTGGTTGCAGACTATTTAAGCTGAACAATCTGTTGGAATTCTGCCTGAGAGGTTCAGGTTCTCCAACAAGCTCAGTTTCCCAGATTAGGAGGAATTTCTCCTAAAGAGTGAGTTTCTGATCAGATATAGAAATGATTGCAAAGAAATCAAGTTGCCCAACTCTGTTAGTATTTCACTTAATAATGTTGTTGCTCAAGTTGAGCATCAATAAGTTGATACAATCCCCAAGTACTCCAGGATTCGGATAGCAAGATGCAGGGTTCGGCTTCCTAGTTTTCCTCAGGAACCGTATGAAGAAATTTCCTTTAGGTCATTGTTGATGCAGTTTTTGGCTCAGTTATGACCTGCACAGCACAGATTAGAAACTAGCCGAGACGGGACTCTGGGATGGAGGCTCCAATGCCTAAGTCAGGTCTCGGATGAGTAAAAGAGGAAATGAATGTAGAGTTCTGAAGGTGTTAAAAAGTCTTACTTTGCAAATCTATCAAGTGTCATTTATATAGAAGTTTTGGTGGCTCCTCCCATTAGCTGGTCGGTATCTTTCCTTGCTGATGTGGACCTGCTTACTATTGGTAGACAAATCACTATCTGAGCTGAGGTGGCGGATCTTGTAATGGTCAACTTAACCATAGTCGACCGATGGTAAGATAACCACCCAACCCAACTTTGGTTAGGCTTGTTAGCTATGATTAAGTTTAGAAATGGTCACTGACGTCATTGTCCTATGATTAGGCACAAGATCTAGGTCTCATGTGGATGATTGGTACTACACGTGGGGTAGGCTGTATGGCTTGTTTAGATTGTAGCTCCTTATGGGATGGATGGTCAGTCTTGTAAAAGACGACCAATCGTGGTCAAGGTGTTTTTGACTATGGACAAGGCATAACTTGAGGTTGGGGTAATGAGTGCCAACCAAGGTTTTTATCGGCTGATGTCTTGATGACCTATTATCCTGGACCATGGTCTAGGTATTAAGAACCAAGGCTATCATTGGTCGGAGCTATATTGGTATATTAGATGCCTTCCACTCCCTTGAGTTCCTAGAAGGGGGAGTCGGGGGAGTAGAGGATGTACATTTCATCCCCCTCACCCTGCTTCTGTGGCATATTCGTCATCCTTATGTGTGGATTTCAAGATCTTCAAACAGATTTGATGATTTTCTTAATGTACGTGTTGTCATGTCAGCGGCTGCCATCATTGCTGCCCTCGAGTGGTGTGATATGCACCTGCATATGAGAGGGTTCTCTTGATAATAGGATGGGAGAGGACACTGTTTGAAATTTTAAAATGTAACCGCAAGCGTACGGATCAGTGCAGCTACGGGTCGAACACAGGGAGAGCAACCACTTTATTTTTTTTTCTTTTAATAATGCGAAAGTGAACTGATTAATGGTTGTGATCTAATTCTAATTATTGTCCTAAACATATGTATCTAAAATAACGTCCTAACCATTCGTCATCTAAGAATTTAAAGACGCAAGCCACACAATTAAAATTAAATAAATAAATGACTAAAAATAAACAACCCACGTAATTAAAAAAAATAACAAAGGAAAAAAATTGGTGAAATAAAAATAAAGTGAAAGAAATGGATAAAGCTAGAGAGAGACTCACAAGTAGGTTTATTTACTTAGTCCGAGTGATGCATCATAATATGAGCTTCCCTACTTGACCAGATAGTCACTCTTACAAGGGTTACTCTACTTGGCTTTAGAGAAAAGGAGACAATTAAAATAAAAACAAAAAACCTAACTCGCTTTCGTAGGAATCACGGTTGCACTTAGTATGTGCAACAAGCCTTTAAACCCCTAGGTCACCCCTAGTGGACGAGTTG
>NW_024868164.1:151769-174812 GCF_013358625.1 Macadamia integrifolia
ATAAAAAATAAATTGAACATGAAAGACATGCTTCATAGCTTGTTCTTGTCACCTAGAACTAAGCCTAGAAATAGAACTTGAAAATTACAACTTGAATTGCTTAAACAATAAAAATAAAAGATTAAATAAAAAACAAAAGTGCTTGCATTAATTGAATAAAAAGAACTTACAAAAGTGTTTAAAGCATAAACCTAAAACTAGAGCTAGAGAAAGAGATAGAGCAACTAAAAAAAACCCTAGAAGAAGAATGAATTGTCCCCCTCTTCTTACATAAGTTGTATTTATAGGGAATGGGGAGGTAAGATAACAAATTTCTTTCCTAAAAGGGAGAAACCCACAATTGGTAGTGAGATCTTTTGAGACCAAAAGTGCTAAGGTGGAGGAGAGAGAAAAGAGAAAAGAGAAATAAACTTGAAGAAATTTTCTATAATTTTTTTTTGCTTATTTTTTTTTTTTCAATTTATTTGTCTCTTCTTTTTCTCCCTCCAAGGGAGGATTTTTCTTCTTGCTTTTGTGATTTGGACAATCTTTTGGTGATGATGTGAAAGTGAGAGAAGATTTGGACAAGATTTATTTCTCCCATCTTTTTTCTCTATTTCCTTTTTTTTTTTTTCTCTCTCTTCTTGCACAGGAAACCCCTAAATTTCCTCCATGCCCTTAGTGCTTTAAGTGAATGAAAAGTAGAAAATCTTCAACAAAATTCTCCAAAAAAAGACAACCATGAGATTCGAACTTGAGACCTCTTGGTGAGCAAAGGAATTTTGCACACCATAGCTCACCAACTACATTAGTTAGTTGTTGTTAGAGAGATATGACGCTCGATAATGCTTAAAGTCTTTAAAATACAAAACCTGCAAAAAGAGAGTAAAACCCAAGGTAGCTCCATTCTAAATATATAAAATACATGTTTTATTACCCTAGATTTCACACATAAATGTGCTCATCAGAATTCCCCCACACTTAGACTTTGCTAGTCCTTGAGCAAAACAAAAAGAAAAAGAATAAAAACAAAAAACCTAACTCACTTTCGTTGGAATCACGGTTGCACTTAGTATGTGCAACAAGCCTTTAAACCCCTAGGTCACCCCTAGTGGACGAGTTGTGTCTTGTGGGTGTTTGCAGTGAATATACACCCAAAATTCAGAATAAATATCCCAACCTTGACTAAAGGTAAGGCTCATGCCGATCTGGAGCAAAGATAATTTTTCTTACAAGGGACCCCCACACTTGAACTTTTATTACCCTTTTATCAATTCTAGGCACTAGCATATTTCTTAATTTGGAACTCACCTCGTCTCTTCCAAAACATCATTATCTTAAGATAAAACCACTTGTGAAGAAATAGGGAACCAATGACGAAGGTGTTGGAGTGTTTTTTACCAAAACATATTGCCAAGCATTAATGACATTTGTATATATATATATATATATATTATTTTTTTGCTTAATAAACTCTATTCTACTCCACTACTTTTTGCCAAAATGACATGGTGGAGCAAACACCAGACACCCAAGTTACTATGTAGCTTTGCTTTTTGCATATGGCCACAAAGACAGTGATGCTAGAGTTCTTTCAGAAGTTTCCTCCCTAGGAATTTCGATCAAGACACCACGCTTCCTGAGGTGCAATGACCTATCTAGTTCTAAGGGAATCAACTCTTATTCTTCTTTATACCACATTTCACATTTTATTTAAAATTGTGCATTTGTCAACTCATACCACATTAAAAAGAATGTCTCAACTCCAAATCAAAAGTACAAGGAACCCACAGACTTACACATGGTCCAACACTATAAAATAGGGATCTTTTATTTTTCAAAAGAAAGTCTCATCTCAAGACACAGGCTTGTTTCTTTCTTCTCAACAGGGTTTTTATACGTTCAAAATGGGTACCTTAGTCAAAAATTTTATTTTGCACATTAATGAAGCAACCGAATGGTATGATCATTAGCCAAAAGCCAAAGTAGGACTTCATCCCTTAGCAAGCTCAAAAAAAATAAAAAGAAAACGAATAAAACAAAGTAAAAAAGCAGAAACTGGTTTTCTCCCCCACACTTAAGTCATGCAATGTCCTCAATGCATGGAAAGAATTAAAAACAAAGACAATGCAAGGGGGTCATACCTGATTAAAAGTTAGTCATCAATGTAAAGAGGTTCAGGGAGATCCATGACCTCTTCACTACCAGTAGTAGGAAACTCGAGGAACGTTTCAAACGCTGACCATTAACCTTCGAAATTACCTCTGTTTCTAGGTTCAAAATCTCCACAGCCCTATGGGGATGTACATTATGGACAATAAACGGGCCATCCCATCGGGATCTAAGCTTACCAGGGAAAAGATGCAATCGAGAGTTGTACAATAAGACCTTATCACCAATTGTAAAAGATTTACGCAGAATGTGCTTATCATGGAAAACTTTAGTCTTTTCCTTGTAAATCCTAGAACTTTCATAGGCTTCATTCCTAAGTTCCTCCAACTCAGATAGTTGGAGCCTACAATGAATTTCCGCATCAAACAAATCAAAGTTAAGCTTTTTGATAGTCCAAAAGGCCTTATGCTCCAACTCAACTGGTAAGTGACAAGCTTTTCCATACACCAAACGGAAGGGAGACTGACCAAGGTCGGTCTTGAATGCAGTCCGATGGGCCCACAAGGCATCAATGAGCCTAAGGGACCAATCCTTACAGTTAAGATTAACAGTTTTCTCCAAGATTTGTTTGATCTACCTATTAGACACCTTCTTTTGACCACTAGTTTGGGGGGTGATAAGGAGTAGATAACTTATGGGTGATCCCATACTTTTTTATTAAGGCCTCAAAAGGCCGATTACAAAAATGAGTACTCCTATCACTAATTATTGCACGCGGTGCACCAAAGCGGGAAAAAATATTCTTTTTTAAAAACTGGACCACCACTTTGTAGTCATTAGTTTTACAAGGTCTGACCTCTATCCATTTAGAAACATAATCTACAGCCAAAAGTATGCATAAATTCCCAAAGGAATTAGGGAATGGTCCCATAAAATCGATGCCCCATACATCAAAGATCTCAACTACCAAAATAGGGTTGATTGGCAAAATGTTCCTCTTATTGATATGGCCAAAAGACGGGAAGGCGAGACAAGCCTTACAAAAATAAAAAACATCTCTAAAAAGAGTGAACCAATAAAATCCGCATAGAGAACCTTTGCAGCAGTTCTCTTAGGTCCAAAGTATCCACCACATACATGATCATGACAAAAAGAGAGAATAGAATATTGCTCATGATCAGGAACACATTGTCGGATAATCTGATCCTAACATATCTTAAACAAATAAGGATCATCCCAGAAAAAAGTGCTTAACTTGGGAATAAAATCTATACATATCTTGAGTGGACCAGTGAACCGGAGTTAAACCTGAAACTAAGAAGTTGACAATGTCAGTAGACCATGGTTCACTGGACATTACAAATAATTGTTCATCTAGAAAGTTCTCGTTGACTGAAGAATCGACAGTCAAGGAATTGGGAAGCCGGGATAAATGGTTTACAACTAGGTTTTCAACTCCTTTTTTATCCCTAAATTCTAAATCAAACTCTTGCAAAAGTAAAACCCACCTAATGAGATGGGCTTTGGCATCCTTCTTCTGAACTAAGAATGATTAGTATACACCACCACATGTAAACCAACTAAATAAGACTGAAACTTTTCTAATGCAAACACAACCGCTAAAAATTCTTTTTCAGTGATTGTATAATTGAGTTGTGCATCATTTAAGGTCCTACTAGCATAGTAAATGACAGTGGGTAACTTATTAATTCTTTGACCCAAAACTACTCCTATGACAAAATCCAAAGCATTACACATCAGTTCAAAAGGCTTAGTCCAAACAGGTGGTTGAACAATTGGTGCATTGGTCAACTCCTTCTTAAGTTGTTTGAAGGATTCTAGGCATTCTTTAGAAAACTCAAAAGTTTGATCTTTGACAAGTAATGAAGTGAGAGGTCGGGCTAACTGACTAAAGTTCTTAATAAACCTTCTGTAGAAGCCCGCATGCCCTAGAAAAGATCAGACGTCCTTAACAGATTGAGGAGGTGGTAAATTATCAATTAAATCCACTTTGGCTCTATCTACCTTAATTCCCTCCTTCGATATTACATGGCCTAAAACAATACTAGATTTAACCATGAAATGGTATTTCTCCCAATTCAAAACTAAATTCTTACATATATACCTTTTCAAAACTAGAGAAAGATGATGAAAACATTCAGAATAGGAATTCTCATGAATTGAAAATTCATCCATAAATACTTCTAAGAATTTTTCGACCATGTCAGAAAAGATTCTCATCATGCATCATTGGAACATAGCAGGGGCATTGCAAAGCCCAAAGGGCATACGCCTGTAAGCAAATGTTCCATATGAACATGTAAAAGTGGTATTATGTTGGTCCTCTAAAGCAATTGGGATCTGGTTATAGCCAGAATATCCATCAAGAAAACAATAGTATTCATGTCCAGCTACCCTCTCTAACATCTGGTCAATGAATGGCAATGGGAAGTGGTCATTCCAGGTTGCTATATCAAGTTTCCTATAGTCTATGCACATTCTCCACCCTGATTGGACACGGGTTAGAATTAGTTCATTATTGACATTAGGAACTACAGTCACACCAGACTTCTTAGGCACTACGTGAACTGGGCTTACCTATTGGCTATCAAAAATAGGATAAATTATTTCATGATCCAAGCACTTTAGGATCTCTTTCTTAATGGCTTCCATCATCACTGGGTTAACTCTTCTTTGGGGTTCCATGGATGGTTTGGAATTCTCCATAAGATGTATATGATGTTATACAATAGAAGGGCTTATACCCTTGATATCAGCTATGGTCCAACTTAGGGCTTCCTTATTATCTTTTAACACTTTAAATAACTCCTCTTCCTGGCTAGAAGTCAAATTTGAAGAAATTATTACAAGAAGAGTCTGGTCAGGCCCTAGGAAAGCATACCTCAAATTAGATAGCAACTCCTTAAGATCTAGCTTAGGGGGCTCAACTATGGAAGGTTTGGGAATGGAATTGAAAAGGGGTCTTAAGGGCTTCACAGGTGTGTAAAGACTCAAGACTTCAGAAAAGAAATTTTCACTATCATCATCCAACTCATCCATACACTCTTGGAATTTTGAATCAAAATCAATATCAAAGTTGGTAACTAAATCATCAGAAAAATCTAGAAAATCCTCAAGCATATTGATCTCTTATTCTATATGTGGTTGCTTGCCTATCCTAAACATGTTAAACTCAACAGTTTGGTTGCCAAAAGATAATCCAAGCAAATCATTACAGTAGTTGATTAATGCATTACTGGTAGCCAAGAATGGTCTTCTTAGAATTATTGGGATCTCATCCTTAGTTGAAAAGGGTTTGGTATCTAACACAATGAAATCAATAGGGAAAATAAATTCCCCCACCTTTAGTAAGACATCTTCAACCATCTCTTTAGGAATATTAACAGACCTATCTGCCAACTAAAGAGTAGTTTCAGTGGCTTTCAATTCTCCCAATCCAAGCTGCTTGTACACATGATAAGGTAAAAGATTCACACTTGCGCCAAGGTCAAGTAAGGCATGCTCAGTGTAGGTGTTTCCTATGACACAAGATATAGTAGGGCTCCCTGGATCTTTATACTTGGCTGTTATAGGCTGAGTAATTATAGAACTAATGTTACCTGCCAAGAACGCCTTTTTGGGCACACTAGTGATACGTTTGTGAGTACACAAATCTTTCAGTGTCTTTGCATAGGCGAGATCTGGGATATGACATCCAAAAGAGGGATGTTCACTTCTACCTTTTTGAAGACCTCTAAAAATTTATCCATGGAAGCTGACTTCTTTTTGTGTACTAAGCGACTAGGAAATGGGATAGGATGAACATAAGCACTGTTAGGGATTTGCCCTTTTTCAGAAGAATCATTTTTGATGTCCTCAACCAAATCAGCTTTAGTTTCAAAAAGAATCTTTAGGTTCATCAGACGAACTTGGAACAAGCGACACACTTGTGTCCTCAACTGAAGGAGAGTTAACAGGAGTAATAGATGGGGAAGATTTAGGAACGCTCTGATGGTACTCTCTACCACTTCTAAGGGCATAAACAACATTACATTGGTTAGAGGGCCCTTTTTAGACCTAACCTTGTACTATATTCAGTGGTGCATTTGTTAGTGTTTGTGAACTAACAGGCTGATGATGCCTAGGGTTAGGCTCTGGTTGACTGGGTAAAGTTTCTTTCTCCCTTTCACGTATAATTGAGACAACTTAAGTGAGTTCTCTCATATGATTTTGATGGCTTGTCATGAGGAGGGCCATATTTTTTTTCAAGTCACTTATTTTACTTGCCTCTCCAGTGTTGGTAAACCCAGGGGGTTGCTGATAAGATGATATGAGAGGGGCCCTACATTTGACCCAAGAAAAGTATTTTAGGAAAAAGATTGTTGTGCAAAGGGAGGCCTTTGGAGTCCATGTTGACCTTAATTATGAAAATTGGAAGGCCCTGCTTGGTTGCCTGATTCCAAGAGAAATTTGGATGATTTCTTCATCCTGGATTGTAGGTGTTACTGTATGGATTATTTTAGTATAAGGCATTAATACTATCATTAGAAGTACCCCCAGAGGTGTTGAGGCATTCTTCTATGACATGTCCAGGGGACTGGCATCAAGCACAAATCTTAACCAAATTGACTGATGATGGCTCTCTATGAACAATAGCCTCAATTCTCTTGATTAGGCTATCCAAATGGGCTTCCTTGGCTACTATCCCATCCACAAAATATCCTTTTCCTTCTATGGTTCTTTCACTCTCTTGGGTTGATTCCCACTCATGAGTTTTTCAGCTAAGTTAAGTAAGAATTCCCATGTCTTTCCTTCATATGTAAAGGATGTGAATCCCTCAGGGCACATAGAATCTATCATTTGTTTAGTTGGGTAATCAATACCCTCATAAATTATTTGACATAAATGTCATAAGTCTAGGCCATGGTGAGGGCATTCTTGGAGTAGATCCTTGAATCTCTCCATAAGTTTGGAAAAGGACTTAATAGGCTTTTGCCTAAACTGAAGGATATCACTTCTAAGCTTATTGGTCTTGTGAGTTGGGAAAAACTTCTTAAGGAAGGCAACTGTGAACTGTTCCCATAAGGTTATGGAATTTATGGGTAACTCATACAACCACTTCTTAGCTTGGTCTTTTAATGCAAAAGTGATAAACCTAAGCTTAACAGCATCATTAAAAAGCTATTGGATCTCAATTAGAACACATACCTCTTTAAATTTCCTTCGAAATAGGTATGCATCCTCAGAGGTTAACCCATGGAAGTGGGGCAATATAGTGATGTATTGAGATTTGAGTTCAAAATTATTGCTCTGGGCTTGTGGTAGAACTATGCAGGAAGGTTGGGCTATTCTAGTAGGGTAGAACCTATCTTTTAGAGATTTAGGTGAAGAGTTTTGATGTTGGTCTCCCATATTAAAAGGTTTTAAAGAGAGCAAACGTATAGGGTTACTACTTGTTGGATCTATTCTTTCTAACCGATTCTTAGTATTAAGAACCTACCTAATACTCATGCAATAGAAAACTACCCATAACTAGAGTAAGACAAGTACCAAAGAATGGATACCAAAACTTTTTTCAATGATTTTTTGATTTTTTTTGATTTTTTTGATTTTTTTGTTTTTTTGTTTTTTTGTTTTTTGTTTTTTGTTTTTTTTTTTTTTTTCTCTTCTTGTGCTTCATGTGAAAATTCCCTCCATGCCCTTAGTGCTTTAAGTGAGTGAAAAGTAGGAAATCTTCAATAAAATTCTCTAAAAAAAGACAATCATGAGATTCAAACTTGAGACCTCCTAATGAGCAAGGGAATTTTGCACACCATAGCTCACCAACTACACTAGGTAGTTGTTGGAAATATATGACGCCCGATAATGCTTAAAGTTTTTCAAATACAAAACCTACAAAAAGAGAATAAAACCCAAGGTAGCTCCATTCTAAATAGATAAAATGCATGTTTTATTACCCTAGATTTCACACATAAATGTGCTCATCAGACACCTACACACGACAAGGGAGTTGTGCTTTGGATCACTGAGTTCCCTTTATCTGGGCCGTTGGTGATTCCTCATCTTGTGGTCTAGATTCTATAAAATTGCCTTGTGCTTTCTTGAGGGTATAAGTGAGTCGTTTGCCTTTTCGAAAGGTTACCTTTGTTGCTCATTGCTCTTAAGATGTTGTTGTCTTCAGTTTGAACTTCTGTCATCATTGCCTCGCTGCTACCATCGTGTTCCTCTGCTTCGACGAATTTGCTATTTGTGGCGATCGCTGCAGTTAGTTCATTTCTGTCATCCATGTGGCCTCCCCTATCATTTTCTCCATGGCGAATTGGGTCTCTGGTTGCCAAACCAGTAAGTCTTTTCTTCTCCTGAGTTTCTATTTTTTTTTCCTTCTTTCTGCTTCTTTCCTTCTTCCGTGTAATGGTGTCTATGGGTACTTCGTCGGATTCCGACGAATGTTCAGATCTCAATGTCGAGACCTCGCACGCTTCGCCCTCCAAAGGTAAGAAGACCACCATTCATTGCTGCCCAGCAAAGAAGGCTTCTACGCCCAAAAGGTCCCAGAACAAAGATCACTTTGGGTAAAACCCTAAGAATGATCCCACCTCTAGATTGCCCGTAGGTAAGGTTGTGTCAAGGGTATCAGCTAAAGAGTTGGAGAAATATAGGGAAGCCTTCCATATTCTCGACTCCTTGGTCCTGAGAGTTCCCAATTAGGGGGAGAGGGCTAATGGTGGATGGGAAGGTGAAGCGTGCTTCTATGAGCACTTGTTGATGGCCAGACTTTGTTTCCCCATACTTAAGTTTCGTCTCGTGTCTTGCGGCATTATGGCATTGTTCCAGACCAACTGGTCCCTAATTCTTGGAAGAGTGTGCTGGAGTCCTTTGTTAGGTTGAGGTGGCTTGACAAGGTCCCCACTATAAAGTTGTCCGTGAGCGTTTACACCCTCTCTAGTCATCCTTCCTTTCCCGGGTGGTGTTATTTTTAAAGGTCATGATAAGCTTCACCAGGTCATGGATTTTCTATCGACCTCAATCCATGAGTGGAAGGACAGATTTTTATTTGCTAGGTCTTCTAAACCATTCAATTTCCCAACTGTCCAGTCGCTAGTGAACACAAGGAGGTTTAATAAGTTGCTTGTCCTTGATGAGGAGGACAAAGAAACCTTGAAGCTATTGAAGGTGCCTTCTTGTGTGGTTTTCGCCACCAATCTTTTTGAAGCCCAATACTTGGTGAGATTTGGTCTGAGTCTGGGTGAGCTTCCCTATTAGTTGTGCCCAGTCCATAATGGTGTTTTGTGAGTTGTCTTAGTAATATTGCCTCTTCTTATAGTTCCTATGGATTGCGAGCTCATATTATATGTGCAAGACGAGATCGAGGAAGTGTAGGTGATTGAGAAATAAAGCAATACCGCAAGCGCACGGGTCGTGTGTAGCTACGGGTCGATTACAGGGAGGTGAGCTCTATTAAAACTTCAGTTCTAACTTGGCAGAATGTACTAACTAATGGGGTTGTCACAAATTAAAATAAATTAAACTAACAATGGTGAAAAACAATAATTAACTATGGAATTAAATTAAATATGCAATAATAAAGTGAACCTAAGATTAATATAAGAATGAATAATGAACTTAAAATTATGCAAGTACTAGAGAAGTGTGAAATTATGATGTGGTGAAGCACTTAGGAATTAGAATACACCATGAGATTTAAGAACAATCTATAAACAATCTAGCCCTATATCACATGCTTGAATAAGTCAATAGAAAATATGGATTTTTAAATCTAATATGTCTCATGAGTTATTCGACACATACATAGCATTAGATTACAAGCAAGACTATATTAGAAATTGGAAATTACGCACACGAAAGGTAATCAATGGCATACATAATTTTGACTTTGCAATAGAGTTTTGGTTATATGGAATTAAGAAAACAGTCATCAATTGTTTATAAGTTGCTCTTCATCTCATGAATTCATCCGATCCCCAAGTTGCGGGATTTACTTAACCATGAGGATGAGGAAAGATGAAGAATAACTAGAAGATGGACAAGACATTATATCAAATTAAAATGAAAATAAAAAGAAATACTTTACTATATATGTACTGCAAAATCCAAGCTTAAGAACTTCAAACTTCAACTTCAACTTCAACTTCAATCTTTACTTACAACTCAAGAGAAAAGAAAAAACTCATAAGAAAAAGCTCTCTAAAAATTTTATCCTACTCAAATTGTGAATTAGGTCCCTATATATAGGCTAACAAGAGTGTGTTAGAAGTAGTTTAGGAAAAGAATAAATACTTGCAAGATAAGGAAGATGAGAGTTAGAAACCAAGTAGGAAAGAGAAAGATACTTGTAAGAGAAGAAAGATGAAAAGAAAGAAGAAAACCAAGAGGAAATATGAACGAGAAAGATAAGGTTACATATAAGAGAAAGGAGAGAGAGAGATTATAGAATTAATTTAAAATTTCTAAAATTCAACTTAGCCCAAAACGATTTTTCGGCTATATCTCTCCATCCTTATCCCGGAATGACTCGAATCGAGAATTAAAGATGCATATAAATTATTAATGCAACGAACCCAATATCTAATATGTTCTAGTGAACTCCTCATCTTTTAAAATTACCATCATGCCCCTATACTTGCGCAATTCCTCTCGTGTCTGATTCTTTTTTGTTGCTCAATCTCTTAGTTAAATTTCTAATTTAAGGTGAATTTACACATTTGCCCTTGATTGCTTCAGTGAAACTTCTTTCCATCTTGCCCTTGATCACATGAGTAAACTGGTGTATAGATTGCATTGGATCCTTTCATTTAGCATCTTTTATGCACATAATCCTATCACCTGCAAATGTGAGAAAATCACATTATATAGTCACTTTTATCACCGATCTAGAATCAAAATGTTCAATTAAAATGGTCATGGATGTATAAAATACGGTCTAATCAGTAGGAGTTGGAGGAAGGAATGGGCGTTCCCATTGCTGAGGAGGTCATGACACCGAGTAGAGACCCTTGCAGGGAGATTTGGACGAAGGTCCTTCCTCACAGCGAGAGGTTGTCGAAATTTCTGACGACCAAGTGCTCCTTTCCGTTGTTGTGGCAAGGAAGCGCAAACGCGAATGAGAAAGTGGTGGCTCGAAGAAAGGGAAAAATGTGGCGTCCCTAAACTAGTCCTATGTGCCCTTGCCTCACTTGGTGCCACTGCTGGGACCAAGGATCTGTCTACCCCTGACGATTCTACTGATGAGGTCTCAAAGGGAAGTCGTAAGGATCATGGGAGCTCCAGCAGGCAGTTGCGGGTGAAGCGGAAGGTCATCGATACCTCCACCGAGAAGCTTTACGTTTCCAACTACGGGGTTACTTGCAGGTAGTCGGTGTATGATGATCTATCCATAGCCTACACTCTGGTGATTGAAGGTCTCTTCCGAAGGATAGAGTGAGCTTCAAGGGGAAGAAGTTCTATTCTCTGTTGGCCAAAGGCTACACTCATCTGGCAGGGGTAGCTCTTCCTTTTGGGGTCTTTTTTTCCTTTTATGTACTTTCTTTCGTGACCAGGGGGTTCCTTTTTCTTTACAGGGGCAAGCTTTGATGGGTGAACTCCTTACCAAGCGGATGAGTACTATTCCTTAGGAAAGATTCCAAGAAAAACTTCGACATAATGGGAGTTAAGGTCAAGAAGTCAAAGAAGAGTTGGCCAAGGCTATTGAGGGGAAAGAAGCGTTCGATGCTTTA
This sequence comes from Macadamia integrifolia, assembly GCF_013358625.1. NCBI lineage: Eukaryota > Viridiplantae > Streptophyta > Magnoliopsida > Proteales > Proteaceae > Macadamia > Macadamia integrifolia. The sequence goes on from NW_024868164.1 coordinate 163,595, forward strand.
GTCGTGTCTAACAGCACCAAGATTAATGGATTGTAGGCTAATTTGTATAACATCCAACGTGATTCTCTTATGGCAACAACTAGGGCTCTTGCTGAAGAGGAAAGGCTTAAAAAGAGGGATCTCGAACTTCACCAGGCTGCCAATGATATAGATACACTGATGAAGCAGCTGCGCTTGTTGAATAAGGATCGTTTGAACCATAAGCAACAGAAGGAGAAAGTGGTTGCCCAGGCCATAAAGGACGTTCGCGAAGCTGTCAATTACAAGAGGATCGAAGATTTCAAAAGAGAGAAGGACAAAGCGGGTGCTCACTGTTATCTTCTTGGGCTGATGACACTACGCTAAGAGGTGGAGAGGTTCTTTCCAGACTTCGAATTCAGTGCTTTCTCGAAGGAGTGGCCAGCCATTAAAGGCTTCCGGTGGCACTTCTTACCATGATGGCCAAACTATCTAAAGCCATTGAGGTTCCAACCTCAGGTGGGCCAATGGTTGCGAAACAAGGGGCCGACCAGAAAAGGATGTGGCTGCTGCTGCTGTTGGAATCACTCCTTCTCCTGCTCCTGATGAGGTTATTCCTTTGAAGACTATCCATGTTCCTCCTTATGCACCTGCTAAGACTGCTCTTGTGAAGGTTGTCCCTGCTCCCCCTCCTGGTCTTGTTAAGGCTGCTCCTCCCCCTTCTCCTTCTGAGAGTTAGAAGTTCTTTCTTGTGATATTTTTGTAATGTTTATGCAAAGTTGAGGTATTTTTATAAAAGTTCCCTCTTGTTTAAATGAATGAATCAGACTTTGACTTTCGTCGTTTCCTTACGAGGACACTGGTCTTGGTGGATTGGTGCTTTTGTTTATTTTTACTTTCAACCTTCACGGGGTGAGGTAATTCCATAGGGTGTCAAATGACCCCAACTCCTTGAGTTCCTAGAAGAGGAGGAAGTTGAGGGAGTAGTGTTATGGTCGGCTAAGTCTTTGTTGGTGAATGGTTCCTTTGGGGGAGTACAGTTATAGCCGATGCAGCCTCATCGTTAGAGGAGTAGAAACATATGCTTAACGCAACCTCATCGTTAGAGGATTAGAAATGTATGCTCAGTGCAACCTCATAGCGAGAGGAGTAGATTTATGCTCGGCGTAGCCTTATAGCTAGAGGAGTAGATTTATGCTCTGTGCAGCCTTATCGTTAGAGTAGATTCATGCTCAATAGAGGAGATATTTATGCTCGGTGCAGCCTCATCGTTAGATGAGTAGATTTATCCTCAGTGCAACCTTATGGTTGGAGGAGTATATTTATGCTCGGTGCAGCCTCATGTCTAGGAGGAGTAGATTTATTCTCGACACAACCTCATATCTAGAGGAGTAGATTTATGCTCAACGCAGGCTCATAGCTAGAGGAGTATAAACATATGCTCGACGCAGCCTCATCGTTAGAGGAGTAGATTTATGCTCGGCACAACCTCATCGTTAGAGGAGTAGAAACATATTCACGACACAGCCTCATAGCTAGAGGAGTAGATTTATGCTCAGCATAGCCTCATAGATAGAGGATTAGATTTATACTCGACGCAGCCTCATAGTTAGAGGAATAGAAACGTATGCACGGTGCAACCTCATAGCTAGAGGGGTAGATTTATGCTCGGCGTAGCCTCATAACTAGAGGAGTAGAAACTTATGCCTGGCGCAGCCTCATAGCTAGAGTAGATTTATGTTCGGCGCAGCCTCGTCTTTAGAGGAGTAGAAATGTACGCCTGACACAGCCTCATAGCTAGAGTAGATTTATGCTCAGCGCAGCATCATCTTTAGAGGAGTGGATTGATGCTCTGTGTAGATATGGCTGACCCATTTTAGGCCATGTCATAGTTGTTTAGAAGCGTGAAGATCAGTGATAATTGCTTCTAAACCAAGTTATATGATTTGACAAGTCTTGGGAGGTTTTTATTAGCAATTTTTCAAAGGGTAATAAGGAGATATCATATGAAAAGAAGTTGTACAATTAAGCCAAGGTTCTTTACCCGTTATGGAAGGGAGACAGTTTTATTGATAAAATCTTCTTCGTTTTGTGGAGTTCCACGCTCTTTCCCTTTAGGAGACCCCCCCTTTATGGTCTCCTAGCGGTAGGCGCCAAGGATTTAGTTATCAAAAAAGTATCAGTCACAGCCGAAACAGATACAATACGGAGCGAAATCGGTAAGGATCGAAAATCATACAGTTTTCCCTGAATCAGTCAAAAAAAATTATTTTTTTAAATTCAGAAAAATGAAAAAGCAAAATGAAAGAGGGAACTAAAAATAAAAATAAATAAAATCTAAAAAAGAACCAATAGAAAAAGCAGGGGAGAGGGAGTGAGGCAAAGTGTGAGGGTGGGGGGATGGAAAGGGTGGCTGCCCTCCATTAAGGGAGATAGTAGGGGAGGCCTGGCGGTGCTCCGCACCTTGTAGACAGTGGCAACAACTGAATCTGACACCCTCTGGCCAAAAGACCATGTCAATTCTAATGGGTTCATGCTATGATGAAATGGGTGGGAGTGGAACTAGTCAGGACTCAGTAGCAAATGTTATTGTGGATGTAGCTATTAGGCTTGAGTATGCTTTGGGGTACTCATTTTCCCCTCTATAGATTTGAGAAATAAGAGATTTCAAATCTACAGATTTGGGATTATTTGATCATGTAGGCTCTGTTTGCAACATTGGCATTTGGATGTATTTATGAAATCTGAAGTCTTGGAATTTTCCTGTTTTGGTTCTACAGTATGGATGGCCTGAAATTCCTGATAATCTGACTATGAGGATGATCTGATATCCTGATTATCTCTTTTAGCTTCGTAGTTAATCTTCATCAAACCTGCGCTTGTTCTTCAGTAGTGAATACCAATCCCTCTTTTTTTGGAGAACAAAATATGCAAGAAGATTTCCATTAAAGAGATGAAACACAGATATAAAGGCAAAAGTTGGAGCTTCTCATATGGACCATGGAGGAGACATTCCAACAAAAATGAGGTCACATTTAACACCAAATAAGCTACAATCCCTTGGACAGAAAGCCGCCTGAATCTGTTTTCAGAAGAAAGAACAAATAAGGATGATCTTGCAGTGTCCAATAGCTGCAAGGACAAACCATTGACATGGAGGATGAAGAGCAATAGAGAACCATCAAATAAAAGATTGATAATAAAAAATCAGTCACCTTCAATAATAACATTTGAATGAGAAGAACCAGCGACAAAATCAAAAGCATTTCTAAGAGCTCTCATCTGATCAGCTACTTTAGGAGAAGCTCGAATCATTTCTTTGTTTAGTCTAGCTGCAAAGAACATTATTAATCAGATATGGCAGTAGGAAGCATTGGCCGAATACCTTCAATGAGCATATGAATTGAACAGACGGCTCCAATAGATAGGAATCAAAATAAGAAAATTCAAAAGCGGGTTTCAGTAAGTAAATTGTTTTTTCTTGTTGTACATACACCACAAAAAATCTCACGTTAAGATAAAATCTTAAAAAACAATATAAAATGGATAAAGTATTGAAATAAGAAAGAACTTGTCACACCCCGTTCACACAGAACTGAACCAGTGACCGAGTTAACACTTATTAACCCAAAACCTGTCAGGATCATCTGATACAGTAATCACAGCATAGAATACACACACATACACTAAGTCAAGCAAATTCTGTATTTCAACGGAAGTCTTACGTGTACATACCTGTAAATACCTCAATACTCTTGATACCCAAATTGTATTACATAGCAAATATAAATGTGGGCCCGTAGGCATGATATATACACAAGAATTACAATTTAAATATCTAAAGCACAAAAGGGATAACATCATAAAATAATCAAAAAGGAACCTAGGTTGGTAGTCAATGTTGTTGTCCCACAACACAACTCTCGCACGGGCACTCTACCCCGTGCCCAAGATCTTCAGGGACACACTAGTTCTTGACTAAAAACTCCATAGTGGGTCCCGGGTCTAGCTCTTTAGCTGGATAACCTGCAAGATCATCTAAAAGTAGTGCACATGTGGGATGAGCTCACTAGCCCAGTAAGTGAAAAGAAAAACCAAGCAATCATTCGAAATACAAATGCACATATATGTATGTGATTCATTTTATTATTTTAAACCACCTACACATCACATCTAAGTCATAGTTCATGTGCTACTTGCAACCGCAGTGAGCGTATGCCCCAGGTACAAGCCACGAATGCCATCTCACGATACGCCCATAGGGTTGCCAGAGAAGGCCAGCCGTGGGTACCGGAAAAGTAAATAGGCATTGCCCTGCATTAAAGTAAAATGGGCCTTACCCTGCATTAAAGTAAAATGGGTATTACCTTGTATTAAAGTAAAATGGTCTTTGCCCCACCGATCCTCGCCCATCAGTCAGGCCAGAAGCCTAACCAAGACAGACGGGCTCTGGATTGGTGGGTCCGACCACTTCCAGGGCACCCACCACTCAGAACCGGGATTTTACTATTCACTTTCGTTCTTCATCCCACCTTGGGGAAACCACAAGGGGTCGATTCAACCTCATTTTTCACAAATCTAAGGTCCCATATCATGATCCTAACCTAGATCTAGGGTCGATCCAAAGTCTCAAGCATGGATCTTACATCTTTGCACAAGAACACCTCAAAACCCCCAAACTTCTTCTCTAGCTCAATAGATCAACTACTGCTTCTCAAATCTTGCAATTTCTTCCTCCAAAACCTTCATAAACAACAAGTAGGTCCTTTATTAAACCTTTGATTCACATTCTCAAGAGATATTAACAAGATCTAAAGGATTCCTACCCAAATCGAAGGGTTTTACTTAGGATTTCTCGGGGGTTTAAGAAATATAGACTTTACTCGCCTCAAATCATAGATCTCAAGATGAGGATCACTAATCCGGCATCGAAATCGAAAGATTCAACCCCAGCGTCGCACAACAAGCATCTTCTTCCCTTTTTCTTCTTCCTTCTTCCCCTCTCCTTCTTTCTTTTTCTCTCTTCTTTACTTTCTCACCCACTGTGTAAAACAATAAATGAGGGGAAAGAAAGGTAATAAATGCTATACATACCTAGGTCAAAATATCTAATGACCAGAGTGGTAGGTTAGACTGGTGGGTCCAACCCACCTATGATCACCCACCAGTCGGCCAAAACTTAGCCGAATCATTGGGATTTTTGATGGCTTAGCCCTGACATGTATTTCACTCTCGGTAATTGATTAACACGTGTACTTGACATAAAATACATCTACGTACCTTTATTGAGCGTACATGGTCCGATAATACGTACAAGTGCACGGCTTGGGCACACAAACTTCACTAGGCACTGACTCTGACTTGTCTGGCCAACCCGAGTTTAGAGTCATCCTTGCCATCATATTCTATAAGGTACCTGTCTTAGCTCGCTCGAGTTCAGATCCTGCAAGACCAAACCAAACCAACGGGGTAATTAAACCGAGTTTAGAAAGTAGAGTGTCACATTTATCCTCCTTTTAAAAATTTCATCCTCGAAATTGTAGTACCTTGTTGTCTGAGAAGATGAGGATACTTGGCTTGGATGTCATCTTCCTTCTCCCAATACGCTTCTTCAAGTAAAAAATTAGCCCATCGAAGCTTCACAAAAGTGATGGAGTGATTACGAAGAGTCTTTATTTTTCGGTCTAGGATTTTAGCAGGTTGTTCCTCGTAGATCATATCAGCTTCTAAATATTCAGGTTCCACGAGCAACACATGTAATGGATCATGAATGTACCGCTTCAGCATATACACGTGGAACACATTGTGAACATTGCTAAGGGAAGGTGGAAGAGCCAACATATATGCTACGGAGCCAACTCGAGCCAAGATTTCAAATGGGCTAATGTACCTTAGACTTACTTTGCCCTTCCTATGGAATTTATGCAACCTTTTGGTAGGAGAGATTTTGAGGAACACCTTCTCCCCTTCTTGGAATTCAATGTCTTTTCTGCGGTTGTCTGCATAGCTCTTTTGGCGTGATTGTGCTGCCTTAATCCTTACCTGAATGACATCGACCTTGTCACACGCCATCTGTATCATTTCTGGTCCAAGCATCCATCGCTTACCTACTTCATCCCAATAGAGGGGCGTTCTACACTTTCTGCCATACAATGCCTCATACAAAGCCACCCCAATTGTGCTTTGATAGCTATTATTATAGGCAAACGCCATAAGAGGTATGTATTCTTCCCAACTGTCACACATTTCCAGTGCACAGGACTTGAGCATGTCTTCTAGTATTTGTATGGTTCATTCTGATTACCTATCGGTCTGTGGATGGAATGCAGTACTCAGATTCACCTGTGTCCCCAATGCTTTCTAGAGACTCTTCTAGAATTTAGATGTGAATCTCAGGTCTCTATCTGACACTATGCTTACCGGTACTCCATGTAAACGGACTATGTTATCCATATAGAGTTAGGCTAACTTGTCCATGGAGTAATTGCTCCTGATCAGATAAAATGATGTCAATTACCACCAAAATTTCATCTATTCCCTTGGGTGTATGGGGTAGCCCTGTGACAAAGTCCATAGTGATCCTATCCCACTTCCATTCTGGTACAAGAGTGGTTGTAGAGTACCATATGGTCGATGCCTTTCTGCCTTGACCTTCTGACACACGAGATATTTTGTTACATACAAGGCAATAATGGTCTTCATTGCTGGCCACCAATAAATTTGTTTAAGGTTTTTGTACATCTTTGTACTTCCAGGATGAAGTAATTATTCAAAACTATATGCCTCCTTCACAATCCTGTCATGTATCTCTATATCATCGGGCACACACAACCTGTCCCAAAATAATAATGCCTCGTCATTGGCTATTGTGAAGTCAGGGTCATTCATTTTCTGTGCTTGAATTTTTAGCCTGATCCTTTGCAGCTCAAGATCCAAAGATTGTTTTGCTATCACCTCTTGTCTGATGATAGATGTACCTGTAAGGCTATCAAGGATATAGTCAAATGCCTAACATCATTTGGATGATGTTCAAGCTACAAGGTTGCTCCTTCGTATATAAGGATTTCATCCATCAACATCGCCTCTTGTATCAATTATGGAATGACAACTAAGTACGAAAGTGATACAGTCTAAGCCATCCAACTTAGAGCGTCAGCCACCACATTAGCCTTACCCAGGTTATATTGAATATCACAATCATAGTCCTTCATAACCTCAAGCCATCTTCTCTGCCTCATATTTAAATCTCGTTGGGTGAAGAAGTACTGAAGGCTTTTGTTATCACTATATATCTCACACTTCTCCCCATATAGATAATGATGCCAGATCTTCAAAGCAACTATGACTGCTGCCAGTTCTAAATCATGAGTGGGGTAGTTCTTCTCATACTCCTTAAGTTGCCTGGATGCATATGCTACCACCTTGTTGTGTTGTATGAGAACATAGCCTAACCCGATCTTGGATGCATCGGTATAGACTGTCATCCCACCTGTACCATTTGGAATAGTCAATACAGGAGCTGACACTAACCGCTTCTTCAACTCTTAGAAGCTGTTTTCACATTCTTCTGACCACTCAAACTTTACACCTTTCCTGGTCAACTTAGTCATTGGCGTCGAAATTTGAGAAAAAATTTTAATGAAGCGCCAGTAGTAGCTTGCTAAGCCCAAGAAGCTTTTGATCTCTATTACATTCTTGGGTGCCTCCCACTCTACTATAGCCTTAACTTTGTCCGGGTCTACTTCAATTCCATTCTCAGACACCACGTGTCCTAGGAATCCTACTTACTTAAGCCAAAATTCACATTTTCTGAATTTGGCATATAACTAGTGCTTTCTTAGTCTGTAGTACCATCCTCAAGTGTTTTGCATGTTCTTCTACTAACTTCGAGTAAATCAAGATGTCATCAATGAAAATGATGACCCACTTATCGAGGACATCGTGAAATACCCCGATTCATTATCTCCATAAAAGCAGTCTGTGCATTGGTTAGCCCGAAAGATAATTCTAAGAATTCATAATGATCATATTGGGTTCTAAAAGCTATCTTTGGTATGTCATTGCTCTTAATTTTGAGTTGGTAGTAATCTGATCTAAGATCAATCTTTGAAAACACTTTAGCACCTTGCAGTTGATCAAATAGGTCATCGATTACTGGCAATGGATACCGGTTCTTAATGGTTAACTTGTTCAGTTCTTGGTAATCGATGCACATACGTAGACTACCATCCTTCTTCTTGACAAATAAGATTGGTGCACTCCAAGGTGAGACACTTAGGCATATAAACCATTTTTTCAATAAGTCTTGCAACTGTGTTTGTAGCTCTTTTAATTCGACTGGTGTCATTCTATATGGAGCTTTAAACACTGGGGCAGCTCTAGGAATCAGATCAATGGCAAACTCCAGCCTCTGTCAGGCGGTGGGTGGGTTAGATCATCTGAGAAGATATCAGAAAATTCTTTGACTACCTCTAATTCCTCCAGTGGTGTGACATTTGCATCCACATCTAATACTGATGCAAGGTAGCCCTGACATCCATCTTCTAATAACTTCACTGCCTGCAATACAGTTATGATGGTCTTTCTAGGTTGCCTTAATCTTTTAGCTTGTTACACAAGCTCTACTCCTTCGTCATCCTTCATCTTAACTTGTTTCTTGGCACACATCACATTTGCTCGATGAGCCGACAACCAATCCATGCCTAACATTACGTCAAAATTCTGCATGTTGAATTTGATAAGCTAGGCATCAAGTTTCTTCCCATGAATCTCAATTGAACATGGCCCACAAACTTCTTTCAACTGTCCTTCTGTGCCTGTAGGTGTGCCAACCATTAACTTGCATTCTAAAGTCTTAGATGGCACAATAAGCTTCTTAGTAAATCTCTTAGACACAAATGAATGTGAAGCTCCAGAAACGAATAAGAAATATGCAGGTATACCTGATACAGGTAAGACACCTAGCATTGCATTGTATATAAGTATAATAAGTTACTTATATTTTAATCACAATCTTTTAATTAAAGTGTATCTGCTACTATTTCAGTACTAGCTTGAGCCTTCTCAACTATTTAGGCATACATCCTTCCGTGAGGCTGGTTTCCCTGAGTCAATGCAGGTCTATAGACAGGGGGCCGATTAGGTGGCGCTGCTGCTGGGTACCGAAAATCCTTGGCAAAGTGCCTGTACGAATGACAATAGCATTGGTTCAATGGTGCCAGAACCGGAGCAGGAGCTCTTTGTACTGATCATGTTGCAACTGGAGGATGAGGGATCTCGGGGCCGTAGGCACCACACTAGTATTAGGGCAGAAAGATGTAGTGCCTGATCCACTAGCGGGTCGAGACTGATAACCCAATGGCCTGTAAGGTTTTCGATAGGAGGGGCCATAAGAGTATGACCTACGAAAGCTCTTGCGCGAGCTACTCGAATCAGCATATGGGTTTGCCCTTTTCCATAGTCTCGGTGTAAGGGGTGGCTCTCTCCTTTGCTTATCTTCTATTATCCTGGCTTTTTGCACAATTCTGCATAATCAGTCAAGTCCAACACCTCCAGCACTGTACCAATAGATGTCTTCAGCCCCTTCAAAAATTTCTGGGCTTTTTCCTTAGCCGACTTCATATGGTGAGGAGCAAAATAAGATAAGCTTTCAAACTGATGCTGATACTCCATAACAGTTTTGCTTCCTTGAGTTAGTGCCATAAACTCCACCTCTTTGGGGTCTCTAAAGCTTTTTGGATCGTAATTTGGTCATAACAATGCCTTGAATTGTTCCCAAGTAGGCTCCAGGTGAGTTTCCATCAATATAGGTTTTGAAGCTTTCCACCAAAAATCAACTTCATTTCTAAGTTGCAACCCAGTACATATAAGCTTCTATGCCTCTGTGTACCCTACAATATCAAATACTTTCTCCAACTCTTGGATCCATCGATCCAGCTCCAATGGGTCATTACACACCTTGGTGAAGATTGGTGGCCTATACTTCTTAAAAGACTCCACCACCTTTGCCGTAGTGGTGGATGCTGGATGATAAGGTGGATAAGCCGGATAGTAGGAATAGGGTGGAGGCATCATAAATGGTGGAGTACCATATGGTGGAACCGGGGGGTACTTCCCGGTTGATCTTGAGGTACAACCCGAGTCGGTGTTCCTCCAGATTGCACTCCAATACCTGACCCCATGAGAGGGTCCTATGGAATAAACCCTCTAGGAGGTTGACCCTGTAAAGTAAGGTTCAAGTATTTTTGCATAGCAGCCATGAAATTTTGTTGCTGCTGAAAGGCCCCTTGCGACTGTTGTATGAGGGTCGCCACATCCCCAGGACATGTGGGGGACCTGGGATTTCATCCACGGGTGGGTTACCCTAAAATTCCTCCAGATTATGATCCACTTGTGGTGGTGGATGTGAGGATTGCCCCACGGGTCGAGGCCCATGGTAAATGGGTGGTCGACCACGAGAGGTACTATGGGTATGACCACCGGATTTGGTGCATACCGTGTTCTATACCTGGATTATTCCAAAATGTAAGCATTGATTGAGTGCCATGACATTTATATACATACATTCACAATCAAATGCATTTTATTTCACAAGTTACATTGATGCACCACACCACATGATCAAATGCACCCGCAATTATTTATTTAATACATAGTTCGGTCTCACAACGATTCTTAATTACACGGCAAAACACCTCTATTGGTGTCTAATTGGGGCCCCTTAAGCACGAGATAGGAAAAATTTTAGACTTAGGCCATCTTGGGCCTTGATGCCCAAACCGACGGGCAAAACTGGCAAGCAAGGTCAGGATGGGGTCCGTCGATCTCGTCCGAGACAGTTTAAAAAGGGGTTTTAAAATCCTTTTTCCAACTTTCTCTTTCTTCTTTCCAAACTATGGCTAGGGCAATTTGAGGGACCTATCCCCCGCTTCAACTCATGATCTCACTCAAGGAATCATTGTTCAACTCTTCTCCACCTTCTCAAATCTTCAAGTAGGTTCTCTTTTCTCTTTGAAAATCATGTTTTTCGGTGTTCTCTTGCCATAGAACTTTAAATCTCTTCGTATACTTCATTTTCTCCATGGAATGTTTATTTTCTTGGCAATATGGTGTTCCATTTATGCTTTCCATGGTTTATTGGCCTTGATTGACCGATTATAAAGAGGAAATCTCATTTTCTTGCCATAATTTCTCTGTTTTAGGGTTTTCCTTCTCATTTCACTTATTTCTTGCAAATGTATGATTCAAATAACACTACTCA
>NW_024868165.1:0-32701 GCF_013358625.1 Macadamia integrifolia
GGTAAATTCTCATAATGCTTGCTGTGACCATGAAAGTGTGACTGTGAAAGATTTCTCATTTTTTTTTCTTGGGAAATTCTCATAATGCTTGCTATGACTATGAAAGCTTTTCCTGTTCTTTTTTTTTTTTTTGGGAAAATTCTCATTTTTCTTGCTCTGAAAGCTTTAGGATTTTTCCCCCTGTTGTTTTATTCAATTGATTCCCTAGATGAATTGATTTCTCATATGTAATGTACATGTTCATATCCCCTTGTTGTTTTATGCTAGCTTGGTTTCCAATTTATTTGAACAAGTTTGATATCACTTTCCCAATTATGGTTGTGGTTCAGAAGTTTGAGACCAATGGAGAAAAGATATCTGGTGCACTACACTTATAATGGGAGACATGTAGAGCTATTAGTAGATCCAAACTTGTATTCACACTTGGAAATGGTGTCAGATATATACAATACTCTTATCAGAGAGTATACCTCTGTAGGTCATACTGTAAGCTTCAAGATGAAGTGTATATTGCCCAATCTGGATTAAATAGACGTCAATGCAGATCAATCTCTTATGATTATGTTTTCTTTACATATTGATGTGGATAGGATCAATGTCTGTATGTATGATTTGCATGTAAGCAAGTACATTACTTCAGAGTATACCATTAATAGTTACTTTGATTTAGTAATAAAGAGAGAAAATATCCAAACAAGGACCAATGTGACCCCAAGTGCAAGTGGTATGACCAGTAGGCCTGTGAAGCATATTGTTAGGAGGGGTGGTGCTATTGGTATAATTTCTTCAAGTGCTACTGGTACTAGTCATGGCAAGGTAAGCATTGAGAATTTGAGTGTTATTAGAGTTGATGTAAAAACCATTGATGCAAAAAATGTGAAAACTGTCAGTAGGTCCAGTATCTCATCTGGTGGAAGTGATAGTACTACTGGTGTTGCTAGGGCTAAGAGCAACGCTACTGTTTTTGCTAAAAGTAAGGGGAAAGAAGTTACTCAGCCAATACAAGCTGATTATGTCATTTATGATGATGAGAATGACAGTGATTATGAAGTTAATGATGACAATGACAGAGAATATCTAGAGTCAGAGGAAAACAATGAGTTAGGAGATTATGACAATTGTGATTCAACCTATGGTGGTGATGAATATTATAAAATGAGACTACATGAGATAGATGGTAACCCAAAGGATGGCAGTGATACAGAATACAACTCTGATGAGTATCATGAAGGGTATGACGAAGATTATGACAAGAATGCCGATACAAGAGTTAAGTTTGCTCTACACTCTTTGTTTTGTGATGTTTACCACTTTAGAGCTGCCCTTTAGACTTATGCTATACAAGAAGAAATTGATATTTTGAGAAAAAAAAATAAGAAAACCAGTGTAACTGTTATATGTAATGAGGATGGTTGCAATTAGAGGGTACATGCCTCATGTATGAAGGATAAATCCACCTTTAAGATTAAGACATTAGGTCCACCACAGTGGTGGACCTACAAAAAGGAATGTGAAGAGTATGAAAGAAAATTTACACCAAGAGTATAGTTTTTGAAGCAGATCCCTCTACATCGTTATAAAAACACACAGTTTGGTAAGAGGAGAGAGTGAAGAGAGCTTTGTCAATGCATACGATAAATTTTCTGGTTATGGCAATCTGTTAAAAGTTACCCAAAAAAAAAAAAAGACAATCTGTTAAGAAGGTCTAACCTTGGTATTTATTTCAAGCTCTAGCCATATGAGAGACATGATCACATGACTTGACCAAACCTCCTCAATTCAAGAGATTATTTATGTGCATCCAAGCTTGCGAAAATAGATTTTTTAATGGTTGTGGACCTTTTAAAGGTCTAGATGGATGTCATCTCAAAGGTAGATATGATGGAGTCTTCTTGTCTACAGTTTCAGTGGATGGAAACAACGGATTATATCCTATTGCATTCGAGGTAGTTAAAGTGGAGAGCAAAGATAGTTAGTTCTATTTTGTGTCTTGCCTAGTAGAAGCACTTGGGATGGAGAACTTTGACATGGGTCTCACATTCATGTCAGATAAGTAGAAGGTAATAGATTATTTTTAGAAAATCTATATTGATATGGCATTTACCTGTTATGAAGTAAATATCAAGAACTAATTAAGTGTGAATAATTTGTTTTGTAGGGACTTGCTGATGTAATTTCTATAATTTTTTCTTATGCCCACCATAGAAATTATTGTAAACACTTATACAACAATTTCAAGAGCACATATCCGAGTTTGTTGTTGAAGACCCAGTTTTGGAAAGCATGAAAAGCACCAAATGAATTCATCTTCAAGAAAGCAATGACAAGATAAATCAGTGCAATAGTGAAGCAAATGACTAGGTAGTAAAAAACAATAATCATTCCATGTCGAGTAGACATGTTTTTTTTTTATTTTAGAGCAAAAAGTGAGCATATTACAAATAGCATGATTGAGTCTTTCAGCAACTAGGTAAGAGAATTAAGAAACAAGCCTATTCTAACACTGGTTGATGAGATTAAAGCTAAGTTGATGAAAAGACTTGATAAAAGGTGTAGAAAAGCTGTTGATATGGATGGTAAGGTGACACCAAGCATTAAGAAGAAATTGGCTTTGATCATGGAAGATGCAAGATTTTGTAAGGCTATTCCTGCATGATATGTTGAATTTGAGGTCATTGATGGAAATTCAAGATTTGTAGTTAATTTGACAAACAAGACCTGTTGTTGCAAGGTTTGGGAAGCTACAGGAATTCTATGTAAACATGCTGCAACATTAAACAAGTATATCAAAGGTGATATTGAAGCCTATTGTGATGCATTATCCAAAGTACATACATACAAGATAGCACACAGAGAAATAATTCACCCGGTCCCAGATTTGAAAAATCTAGAAGCTAGAGAAGGTAATGATGTATGGCATCCCGCCCCATTGAAAAGGCTACTTGGTAAACCTAGGAAAAATAGGAAAAAAGAGCCTGGTGAAGAAGAACCTTCAAAAGTTAAGAAAAAGGGTAATCAACTGCAGGGTGACGTGTGTAAATTATTTGGATACAACAAGAGGGTTGGCCAAAGAAATCCACTCACCCAGGGAAAGGGACCATCTACCAATAAGAGAGTTGGTTTCAAGTTATAATCATTTTAAATCTCTACTTATTATATAGGGTATATTTTTCCTTAGAATGATCTAAACCATTTATTTTTTGTGACTTAATGTGTAGAGAAATAAAATGAATGAAGACGTGAATGTAGCTACCAGCTCCCAAATGATTACCAGATCTCAAGCTTTTACTTCAGACTTTGTTATAAATGCAAAAGATAAGCAATGGAAAAGAATGGCTAGGAAGGCAACATGGATAAAGGCAAAAAGAGCTATGACTAAAGAGATGGTAGAAGTAAAAAATAGGGACCAAGCTAATGTTATAAGTTTTAGGACTTACTCTGATTGATGTTGGTCTATAAATAGTTGATTTTGGAGTGACTTTGTAAGGGTGTTGTAATATTTTTGGATGGTCTCTAGTTGACATTGGTCTTGACTACGTGGCCTTAACTTTTTGATGGTATTGTAATAGTTTGGTGCAACTCTTGTTTATTTAAGATCTAGTAATTTTAAATTCATCTTATACCTAAGTATTGATAGTAAACAGGTCACTCCAAACATTTTGATACAGTACATCCCCATTTAGACAACACAATTGCAAATCAACCTCAATTTCATTGTAATAGGTAACTACAGATTTGACATGTCCTACATAAGCTTCTACTAAGCTTACCCACTCAATTATATCAAAAAAACAACAACAATAACCATTACAATCTGACCCATCACATTCAATATATTTTTCAAACTACGGATTTCTTCTGTCAACATTTGTAGCTCATTCTTCATCTGTTGTTCCATTTGTATAAGTCTTCCATATACTGTGGTTTCATGTGCAGTGGTTTTAGGAATGCCTTACACGGATGAACACCAAGAAAAAAACCATAGCCTCCTCTTGGTAACTCTAAACAACAGTAGTAGAGTTTTGACAAAAGAAATCCTTCATCTGTTGTTCCATTTGTATAACTCTTCCATATACTGTGGTTTCATGTGTAGTAGTTTCAGGAATGCCTTGCATGGGTGAACACCATGAAAAAAACCATAGCCTCCTCTTGGAAACTCTGAACAACAGTAGTAGAGTTTGTTCATATTTTGGACAGATTCAGAAATCCTCACTGCTGCCTTTCTATTACATCCACATCTTAAATTCTGATAATTTAATGGACATTTGGAGTTAGAAGAGTCATTAACACTGCTAGATGACATGGTATATCTGTAAAAAAACATTACATTCAAATCACCACTACATATGAGAAGAATTAAAACTATATCACTACACAACAATAAAGAATAAAGCTTAAAACTAGATCAAATTCTATCAATATTGAAATAGGATTTTCTTTATGTCACACTACACAACAATTAAAACAAGATGTATAATATCCTCTGTTCTAAATCAATACAGAGATACCAATTTGAGAGTTTACCAATTTGGTTGTTTTGTTCTAAATCAATACATAGCAACCAATTTGAAATATTAAACCCTTGAAGGTTTGAGTCAATGCATCCTCCCTGGTTGGACACCAAGTTGAAGGATGACACCCCATATGAGAAAGTAACAAGTCCCACTTACCTTCGGTTCTTGGCTTAGAGATAGAATATGAGGTCACACTCCAATTGTTGCTAGGGCTTTCTATAAAGTCTTCAAAACCCCATTGCTATTCCTACTGCTAGGGTCGCGGATGAAGATTTGGTGTGGAGCTATCCACCGTTGCTGCCTATAGTTGCTAACGTTACACTCACCCAACTAGAGTCGTGGATGAAGATCTAGTGCGGAGCTATCCATCGCAGCTGTTGTTAAAGTTATACTCGCCCAGCTAACGTTGCGGTTGAGCTGATGGTGAGAGCATGTAAGGGTTTGGAATGGTAAAAATGAGCTCTTTTTTAGAGTTTAAGTAGAAGGTAAAAAGGTCATTTCCTGCTTTCACTTGACGGCGTTACAAATTAGGGGTGCGGTGGATATTATTTTCATTTTGGGGGTCACTCCAAGTTATGGGGATTTTTAGGGGTGGTACAAGACAATTTCCCTAAAAAAAACTAACATATTCCACACTTCTTTACCAAATAAAGTCATAAATCCACACCTCTATCATAAAGTCTTGGAATCCAATGGTAAATCTAGGTATTTAGTGTAACACCAAGTTTTGCTCATGCTTTCTTTTATGGCCAATGGTCACCATTGCATTTGGATGGGTGTTAGGGAGAGTAATAATGATACTAAGTTCTACCCAAAAAAAAAAAAAAGTTGGTAGCAAATGGGCCATTTGGAGCTTTCCCCCCCCCCCCCTTCCCCTTTTTTTTTTCTTTGGACTGGGAGTTCTCAATTTCTCTTCCTACCAAGTGATTATGCTTTTGTAACCATCTCGAGTTCTCTACAGACTAACTCTTGTCTTTCTGGTAAAGTCTAAAACATTGTTTTCTTTTAGGAGAAAAGAACCCTATCCATCTAGAGTAGGGGTGCCAATCCCAAGCCCGCATAGCTTAAACCAATCAGGCCTAATCGTTTAAAGACCAGCCTGGCCTGCACTAATTATTAAAAGTGTCGGGCTCAGGTCTAACCCTTTTATAAACAGGTAGTATACCGTGCAAGGGGTAAGCTTGATAGGTGTCCGACCGGCCCGACCTGTTTATAAGCGCAACTCTGCTCGACATGTTTAGCCCGATCATTTATATTTATATTTTGATTTTTTTTTTTAAATTATAGAATAGAGTACATATTAATATTTTTATCAATTATTGAATGTAATTAAGTGTAATATCTTTTCTAAATTGTTGATGATTTAATAAAATATATTAAAGTATCTTAAATCTAAGGCAATTAAAGATCATTTAAGGTTTGTTTAAGGTTTTATTGGTACATTACCCTATTTAAGACCAGAATAAAGCTCGATTAGGAGAAGACCAGCCCAGAACCCTATTGAGACCAATCGAGACCGACCGAGACCAACTCATTCCTTATATAGGTAGGTCACGGTCCAAAGGTATAGACGCGCAAGGCCCTACTAAGCCCGACGGAGATCGGCCCAACCTGATCGATTGACACCCCTAGTCTAGAGTTTCCCATGTCTAGACACAGCTGGGTGTGATAAAACCTAGTTGCCCTCGCACGCGCTAGATATTTTCACCCCCTGTTGTGTCTGAACATGGGAATGCTAAATGGATAAGGTTTCCTTGTCCTTTTTTTTTTTGTCCCCTCTCTCTCTTTGGTAGGAAGTCTAAGACATTGTTACACTATACATATGCACAATTTTTGGCTTCATAAAGAACTTTGGTACCCCTTCGGCATCATCTTCCCGTCTACTACTTGGTCTCCTACCCACCTGATTTTTACAAATTAAGTTGTGATGCATCTTTCAACCAATTACGCAACAGTGGGGTATTGATTTTCTCTTACATGACCATCAGGGCCATTGCCATGTGGCGGTGTTGGATCCTCTCAGCAGGATCACGCCTCCCACATCCGCCTTTCAGTGATAGTGTTCCAAACCTTACTTTCGCCAATGGGGGAGGCCATTGCAGTCCAAGAAGGTTTGGGGGTCGTGATCGAAAGGAGCATATAAGGTTTTAGTTGAGAGCTCCTACTTGACCGATTCCACTAAGCACTCAACGTTATTAATTTAGCCTATTATTGAGGATATTGTACATCCATCTTCTTACTTTGATGTTTGTAAGTCCTTTTTTATTCTAAGGCCTACTAATGTTATGGTAGATACCCTTGGCCTAATTCCAATCCATGTCCATTTGTATATGCTGGTACGGATGCCTTGAGTGTAATTTGAGGTGGTCAATAGATTATCTTTCTACCAAAAAAATCAGTATACACAATCTCATACATAAATGAGGACAAGCAAGTCTGAAATCAGTTGGTGTTTGTGTTCCTTTGGCAATTTTTTTTTTTTTTATTTTGGTGGATTTGTTTTCGCAATTACCATCTTCTTTTTTTGGTTACATAGGAACCAAATTCGGAATAATACAAAAAATTGTGATAGATTTTTTATTGGCAAGACAACCAACTTTTCCATTTTTTCTGTAATATTTCCCATTTTGGTTTGTGCGGGTGCTATTAACTACTTGTCATCAGATTCAGGTTAGGTCTATGGCATCTTTACAAGGGATGCTTTTTTTTACCTCAATCCGAAACCACTCAAGGTAAACAGATGGTGGAAATTGAAGCTATTGGCATTTTGAAAGGTTTAAACTTGGCGTCTGAATCAAGATGGAATATCATAGAAATATGGTTCATGACAAAGAAGCTACTTCAACTTATTCCCCACCCGAATGATGATGTCCCATGACCGTGGCATTTCTTAACGGTTTTTTCAGATATTCATGCATGGTACAAGAATAGTTCTTTTTGTTACATGGACTGGAAATCATCTAAGGCAACTAACTCATTTCATTGACGCCCTTGCAGCCAACGTGTTGTATCAAATTAGTAATGATTCTGTATGTGATGTAATAACTCTTATTCCCCGTAAATAGGATAATAAAGATTTTTGACTCCTATGAATAAGATTTCTTTTGGTGACCGTGAAATTTTTATCATGGGACTATGGGAGAGAGATGTTTCACATCGATCCCCATCAACTTACTAAAATTGTTGTACCAAAAAAAAATACTTACTAAAAGTGACCCATTCATATCCAACACTAAAAATTTCTACCAAAAATATTGTCCAGTTCTTAATCCAGTTCTAAAAATAACCCAAAGAAAGAGGGTGATCGTTCATTACGAAGGGAAGATTTTTGGCTCAGATTTTTCATTTTGATAAGAGAAATTCTTATTATGGGAGCTCGTGTTTCACATCCACCAATCAACTTACTAAACATAACTCATTTCAGCTCACTTTGGAAGGTGTCTCTAACCATTACATAAACCACCACCTCAAGGCCTCAAACAAAAGAACAAGACCATAGGGAGAATCAAGACCCAAGGAGGCAATGGCAACAACTAGAGTTCTAATTATCTTT
This sequence comes from Macadamia integrifolia, assembly GCF_013358625.1. Lineage (NCBI taxonomy): Eukaryota > Viridiplantae > Streptophyta > Magnoliopsida > Proteales > Proteaceae > Macadamia > Macadamia integrifolia. The sequence goes on from NW_024868165.1 coordinate 8,068, forward strand.
ATATTCGCCTGCATAGTCATTGCTGCAAGTGAGTTCTTATCCTCTTCTTATTGTCAATATATAGTTTTTGCAGATCATCTACACTGGAGGTGAGATAATGTCTTTTTTGCTTCTCTTGTTTGGTTTCAGATGGCCAACCACATACATTTTGCTGCAAAAGATACCTACTTTCCCAATTGTGCAACCCCAAAAAACTCTCTGATACCGCGGAGTGTGTGAAATGGTGCCGCTCAGGTTGTCCTAATGGAAGTGGTATCTGTGCTCAAGTGTGGAATATGACCTACTGCGGATGTGGGCCAAGTGAGTTTCTGTGAATGCTTTCTTTTCTGCTACACTAAGAATTTCTTCAATCTTTTCTCATTTTTAATTACTCACTAATGATATGATCTGTCCTTGTTCCTTTCCTTCTTGTTTCACAGTGAATGGTCAAGGGACTTGTCCACAACAAATTGATGATTAACTACTTGGCTTCTGATCTGTTCATGTTGTCAACAGATCAATATTCAATGAATTAAGTATCAGAATGAGATGCAGCATTTATTTATTTTTGTAGCTTGTCATCTTCACTAAAATAGGTTTCTTTTGAGCTAAGAATTTCACATTTCTAGTGGGATATTATAAGAAGTGCAATAAGTTGTAATGGGAATGCCTTATCCGTGCATGTATTACATTTCATAGCGATCTAGAATTATGAAGTTATGAAACAGTAGAAGGGTTTTGTGGTTTTAACCGTAATGATGGACCATGCTCAATCAACATATCAATAATATTAAACTCATGGAGATCTGGTTCATCCAAATAACTGAAAGTAAGATATAGAAATTTTACCTCTGCGTGAGGTTGCTCTATCTAAGCCTATAAGGGTTTTCTATTCCAAGGGAGGGAAACCTCTCGACTACAACAATCTTCTCATATTTTCGGATCGCCTTCAGTTGGTTGCTCTGGAACCTATAACGAACCTGCTCTGTTTCAGGTTTGCTCCGTCTATGGTTTCTTTTCTCAGATTTAGCTTCTCCAACACCTCTTGGATGATGGGTTTTTGGAGGATAGGTTTTTGAAGGGAACTTTCCCAGCTAGGGAAATCGGTAACCCGGGGGGTAATGTAGAAGTATGTTCCAGGTAAGAACCAACCCTACAGTAGGATAGACATTCCAGTAACTGATAGAACCTCCAAGAAACTTGCTGTCCAGAAATTCAGATTTGATGGTGTCGCAGGAAACTAGTAAATTATAGATGAAAAATAAATAAAAGATATATGGGGAAGGGGAATAGGTTGGGACGTAGGGTCGAGCATCTCACTCTTCCCTAGGGCATCTCACCCAAGCTGTCTCTCACAGCATTGCATATCACAGTTTTTCAGCGCAAAGCTTTCTTCTTTTTTTTTTTTTTTTTTTTCATTCAATCCTCGGCTGTAGATCACCTTATCTTCTATTTATAGAATTGATCATCAATTACAACCTAATTGACTGAACAAAAACTTTCCTATTACAAATCCAAATCAAAATAAAATCCATTCTTAATTGGAAACTAGCCTATCACCTATTACAAGAAAATGGGAAAGAAACAAATCTAAAAAGTAAATAAGATAGCCAAATCGATTCCTTGTGAAGCAAAGATCCAGCAGTTGCCAATTAATCTTCAAATTGATTTCATACAGCTGGCCGTGGGCCCATAAGATCTGGGAATAATCCCCTAAAAATCACCTCCACGAAAATAGTAATTGAATCCAAGAAAATATAAAACTCTTCCACTAATTCCTCCTCCCGCAAGTCATCAATCAACCCCAAAAATTCCCCCATGTTATGGTCAGGAATGGGTCCCACAAATTTTGAATGAATCTTTAATTCTTTTACATGCAGGCTGTCCTTGAGTTAGCCAATCAAGAACCAAGAACCAAGCCTCACCAGACCAGGCTGCCTCCCACAGCAGTCGCATCCCACAACCGATCTGAACTGGTTTCGGGGTCTTGTTCCTGCGATCTACATCCCCTGGTGGGGGGGGGGGAGGATTGTCTTTGTTTAGGTGATTTTAATGTAACTTTATCAATTGATGAGAAATATGTGAGCATCTAAATTCTCTCTTGTTCTCATTTTTGAAATGCTATCCACGAATTTAATCTGTTCGAACTTCGTTTCAACAGCCCTGCCTTCTCTTGATCAAACAAACGAAAGGTGGGGGCCTGATTATGGTGCATAGACAAAGTATTTGGCATCAGGTTGTTCCTCATTTATTTTGCGGGCACCACAATACACCAAGAAACGATGTTGGGATCCAACCATACCCCGGTAATTGTACACCTTGTCTAAAAGTGGAAACAACCTTCTCACTTCAGCTTGAAGCAAAGTGGGAGATCACCCAGACCCACAACCTACTGTCACTAGTGCATGGCTATCTTATGTCCCTGGCTCAGCTCTCTTCAAACTATATCACAAACTCTAGAACTGTCAGATGTATCCAAAGAAATGGATCCGACAGACTTTTGGCAATGCCAAGTTGAGATATTTAGGAGACTGAGGCTCTGAGGAAGCTATTCAAGGTAACCCACAGAGGGCATCCCTCCATAAGCATGAAGATAATCACAACAGACATAGAAGATCTTTTGCAACAAGAGGAGACTAACCGGGCTCAACACTCCAAAATTAAGTAGTTGAAGGAAGACAATTGCAACACCTGATTCTTCTATACATTGACTACCCAGCGACACCATGTCAACTAAATTTAGCATCTTGAATCTTGTAGGTTTTAGGATAACTGAAGACTCAGTTTTGCTCTCTCACATTAGTTAACATTTTAGCAATTATTTTCCCTCCCCCCAACTTAGCGAATTTTATGAACTGTGTACCTACAAAAATCACAAAGTACCAAAATTTCTTATCATACAAACCCTTTAATGCTTGGTTGATTTTTTCAACTTCATTGGGATACAGTTGGGTTTGACGTTGTTTGTGACATGCAACGTTTTTTTAACAATGGGTTTATACTTAGGAAGTTTAATAAGACTCGCTGCCTGTATTGTTAAACTCGTTTGGAGGATTGTCCCTAGAAGAAAGAGCAAATGGATTGACTGGATTAATCCTAGATACTTGAGATCTGATTCTAGCGGGCGAGCCTGTGGCAAAACGGTTAAGTTGCACTATTGCAACCTGTTGGTCACAGGTTCAAAACTTGGAAACAGCTTCTTCTGCGAAGCAGGGGTTAAGGCTGCGTACACACTTGCCCCTCCCAGACCTTGCAATAGCAGGGCCCTCGTGCACTGGGTTGCTCTTTTTTTCTTTTACTTGAGATCTGATTCCATTTGGATGAATTCTTGCCCTGTGGATGCTTCTTGGGCTTGGAGAAAATTACTAAAATGCATACACCTTGTTTCTAACTCTATACAGTCTGCTATCGATGATGGTTTTGACACCTTTTTGTGGCTTGACAATTGGCACTCTGATGGTGTGTTGATTAATATTTACGGTGACAAGATTAGATATGATGCTAACTCTGATAGGCTCTCGAAGGTATCTTTTATTAGTAGGGATGAAGCCTGGGTCCTTGACCCAATATATTCTCTTGCTGTATTGATGCATGGAGTAAGCTCTCCAATATTCGTCTGAGAACTTGAGGTAGAGGAGATTCAATCAATTGGGTGGCTAATTCATCTAATTTTCTTCTACTTGGAATTTAGTAAGATCTTGTGCCCCTAAAGTACCCTGGTATAGATTGATTTGGTTTTGTTTTGCCATCCCTAGACACTCTGATGTAAGGAGAAACCTAGGAACTAGAGTCCCTATATAGGCTGACTAGGTTGGTTATATTATCATGTGAAACTCAGGCAGGGGCTGAAAGCAAGGGGATAACAGCAGCATACATGAATTATATGTAGAGTTAGAACTAGAAAATTACTGCAGCAATGAGCAATATAATCCTAAGCAATTACACAACTCAATAGCTATTGGGGGACATGGCGCACCAAGATATCAAATGGGGTGCATGTACTTTCAACATTCCAACAGCAGTAGTTAACCTAGTCCTTAAATTAGCAGCCAATAATCAAAAACAGAAATATACTTAATGCAAGGGTTCAACAAAATTAAGTAGTAGCAAAAAAAAAAAAAAGGATTTCCAAAAAAGGGATTAGGAAATAAATAAATGAAACCGTGGACAGGGGTTAGGACTCATGCTATTGTGAAAGTAACAGGGAAAATGAATGAGAGAGAAAGAGAGAAAGAGAGAAAGAGAGATGGAGAGAAGTTACCTTGCAAAAAGAGAAGAGAAAATACCATCACGATGTGGGGGGGGGGGGGAAAGAGATTCATGATGGGGGGGGGGGGGAGGGAGAGAACTTGCACAACAATGTTATTCTGTTTTATTCACTAACTAAATTCTGGCCGTAGGCCTTACAATTCAATAAATAATAAAAGCCAAAGAAACCTAATCACAATCTAATAGCTTAGGAAAGTAAATAAGGAGTCTTAATCTAATCCAATGTTTTAAGGAATAAAGAGTCCTATTCTAAGTAAAAGAAAAGAAAATTTACTTTCCTAAACAAAGGAACAATAAAGCTAGCAGTTCTGTATGTTGATCCTCAACCATCCAGCCAAATAGAGTCCAAGCTAGGAAGTCTTCTGCGATGCCTTCTCTGATAGACTTGATAACCTAGACTGATGTCCCCATCACATCCTTTACTACTTGGAGAACGAGAACGAGAACCAGAACCAGAACCAGAACCAATTCCCTTTTCACGTAGGAGTTCCTTCTTCCGAAAAGTATAATCATTCCTAATTGTTGTCCGTGTTGGAACTCCATTGAAAATCTAGATCATTTATTCCTTACATGTCCTTTCTCTAGATCTATCTAGGAAAGAATTCTTAGGAAATTATGGCCTAGTCCTAGGTTATCGTCCCTTTTGCCAGAGAATGGAGGTGGATGTTGAAGAACATCAACGGAAAGCCTTCTTGCAGTTCTCTTAGGAAGATGGCTTTCAATGCGGTGATCCATCATATCCAATAGGAAAGGAACAAAAGAAGATGGACTGCCTCTTTGTGATCTATTGACTAGATTGGTCAGGCCATTGCTTTTGAGAACAGGAATGAAATTCTCCACAACTATGCTTTTGCCCTGATACCTGGAGAAATAGGCACTTGGCCTATTCTTGGAACCTGCCTCTCGTCTCCACTCCCCCTTAGTTATATGTAACATATATTCATATTTTTCTTTTATTGATGGCCTCCCCCTCTTCCTGGGTTTTGTTGTATTCCCCTTTTGGATGGATGCTTCTTCCCCGCAGCATCTCTTCTGTTTCAATCTATCAACTGGCAGCACCTATGATCTTGTTCTGGAATTAATTCCTAGTTATTAGCTAGGAATTGGTCCTACATTAACTGGTATCAGAGCCAAAAAGGCAGTATATTGTGTTGATGATTGTGGAGTCTACTACCCACTAGAAGATCATGCAAGTTTGATTCAACAACTCAACCAACCTCGTGGATGAGTGTTATTTTTTTTATTTTTATTTATTTATTTATTTATTTTTTAAGATGGAGAGAGATGATATGATGTAGATCGCAAGAACAAGGCCACAAAACCGGTCCAAACCAGCTGTGGGATGCCATTGCTATGCAAGGTTCGAAATCTCATTTCGTTTTGGTGGGTTCAAAAACTGAAGTTTTGTTTCGTTTTGACAAAATTTCGGCTGAAATGGTGTATTTTTTTTGTTTGTTTCGGTTGACTGTTTCGGTGGTCAAATAGCCATATTTTGACCTAAAACTTGGTGGGTAACTTATTTTAAGGTTAATAAACATGCTTAGAACATAAAAATGAAAAAAAAAATTAGGAAATAATATTGTTTTAGAGTTGCACCTTTGTTTGGCAGCAATCGTCGAACTGTTCTGAAAATTTTACCTGGTTTGGAGAAAAAACTTTACCTTCCCTAAGCTTTGAATGTGTAGATCATGTAGGAGTCCAATAGAAGTCAAAATGTGTGATGATGTGGCTAATTAGAGGCTTGTTGGAGACTTAAAGTGTTTTTCCTTCAAAATATGCAAATGGAACCAAAACCACCGAGACAGGCGAGACAGAGTCAAAATTTTGACCGAAATACCGAAATTTAAATCGAGATATGGTATTTATAACACATGAAATGTACCGAGACAGACGAGATACCTAAATTTTTACCGAAATATTGTAGAAACATTATTTCGGGCCTTATTTCGTTTCGACAAAAAAAAAAAAAAAACTGAGATTCCAAAATTTCGGTGAGATTTTGAACTATGCTGCTATGGGGGGCAGCTGGTTTGGTGTGGCTTGGTTCTTGGTTTTTGATTGGTTCAACCCAAGTACAGCTTCCGTGGAAAAGATTTGAAGAAGATTATCTCTTGATTCGTGGGCCCCATGGCCAGCTCGCATGAAGGAGTTTCCATTTCTATATCCTTGTAATAGTCATGGTTTAAAGTATCTCCGATATTGATACGATACCCTTCGATACGTATTTTAAATTTAGTCGACGATACTTTAATCCTTGATATTTAGCATATATCTTAGTGTATCTCTGATACAATACGATATCCTCCAATACATATCTTAAATTTAGCCAATCGATACAGCGACCGATACTGATATTTTAATCCTTGGTAATAGTTAGGAAGATATTATCTAGCTAGTTTCTAATTTTAGTTTCTATTTCTACAAAGTAGGAATTCTAATATACCGGGTTTCTATCTTTGTAAAAGGGAGGAATTTGATTTGATTTGTAATTAGTTTCCAAATACGATAAAATCTAATTATAAGGGGATTCCTTTTCTTTCCATGCAAGGAAGGACCCAATTTTATAATCAATTTAAAGTTTATAAATAAGGGAAGGAGGCTGATCCACAGCCCATGATTGAATGAAAAAAAAACCAAGAAGAAGAAAACTTTGTACTGGAAAACTATGAGATGCAGGGCTGTGAGAGACAGCTTGGGTGAGATGCCCTAGGGAAGAGTGAGATACTTGACCCAACCTATCCCCCTTCCCCTTCTCCTCTATTTTCTGTTTATTTCTTTCTTTCTATTTTATTTTCCTGCAAGATCTGAGAAGACAAGTAGAAGACCTGTGGCATTTCTTCTGTTTCAATCTATCAACTGGCAGCACCTATGATCATGTTCTGGAATAATTAATTCCAAGTTATGTAGCTGGGAACTGGTCCTACATTACTAAAGTGACAGAATTGGAAGAAACATAAACAGTGTAATGTTTTGAGTTCTCCTTCCAATGATCTAGGTTCACCCCATTCTGAGGTCATACGAAAAAGATAAGGATTTTTTGTATCACTGCACGCAAAAGAAGAAAGTGGGTGAGTCCAAGTGTTTGTAGTTAGTACAAATGAGTACTAATGATGTGGCAGTGTCTGGCAGCCTAATGGACAGTGCACAATGGGCAGTGAACAGTGGTCAAGTGGTAAATGATGTCAGATAAGGCAGTTGCAGCCAAGTCAGCTTTGGAGACATATTGGGTAGGCCACCAAATGGTAGATTTGGCAGAGATGTTCTTGAAGGTTGTAGATCGGTGAGTCGTCTTTTCAGTGCAACTAAAATTGCCAAGATCCGACTCCGGATGAGAGAGTTATGATCATTTCCATTGGATCAATAAAGAAGAACATGGTGTTTGATGAAATGCCCAACTTGGTGGTTGCACGTGGTCGAGGTCAATTGGGCCACATTTGATGATACTGCACTAGTGGTGATGTGGATAAAGTAGATAAGTCAATATGCCATGTGGCAGTAGTGGTGGAAGACAGTGGTCGGAGCATGCATATATTTCTGCCAAGGCAGCCAGTAGGGCTGGCTTTCCCATGGCCGTGGGTAATATGGGCGGCCACGGCACAGGGGTCACAGCACATGCCATGCACAACAGCACTTGGCTGCAGCACACAAGGGGCAACACCTTGCAACACAGGAGCCTTAATGTAGCAGTGTGAGTGGTAACAGGAAGGCCATGTGGCCAGGCTTGCATATGGCGCACAAGCCTTGCAGCCATGCCTACACGCATGGTAGCCACAGGGGCCAAAGGCCTTATGGCCACGTTGCTGCCAGAACTGCAATATCACTGCCCATGCACTGTGTACTGCCACTGTATTCTGTATTACCATCTCAGTCATTACACTCACTGTCATCATTGTAGATGCTCTGACTATGCAATCTTCTCAATTGCTGATGCTGACCGCACTGTCATGTCACACTGCCATCTGTCACACTCTGTGTGTTGGGTCCCACTGTGTTGACAACAATGACAACATCAGTACTGCCATATCCCCAACACCTTCTCCCATGTCAATGTTTTTACACCCATTATCTATATGTAAGGCTCTAGTTAAATTGGTTAGGAGTTTCCGGTGGAAGAACGATTCAGATAAAGGTGTATATTGGTTTAGTTGGAATTCCCTCTGTAGGAGTAAACGTTAGTTGGGCATCGAATTTCATGATTTAAAAAAATTTTCTCATGCCCTCCGCTGGCATTTGCTTAAGTAAGGGGAGACAATATGGGCAAGAGGTCAAAGTGACATACTTTCCCCCAACACTTCTTTTCTTGAGGCCAAAAGGCATTACCATAGTTCCTAGGCTTCGCAGAGTTTTGCTTAAAGGGAGTGACATTCTCCTTGGACGCCAAGCCCTTATGCAGTCTGTTTGGTACCTGAAAGTCTGAGTTGTAAGTTCCAAAGTACGGGTGTTTGGGTTTGGTCTATGGTGAGAGAGCAGATTTATTTCAAACATGAAGAACCTAGATCATTGACTGTTTCAAGCTGGGCATTAAGGGTATTAGGGTAATACCTACTTTAATAACTTATAGGGCAGGACAGGTTATAAGATAACAAATCCATAAAGTTCAGAATCACAGTGAACTATCACACAAGAAGGATAAATAACTTGAGATCAAACCATAAGATGGGACTGATCTTACAGTGAAGGAAGGTTCAGTTGGGCTGTGCGTATGCTCAAAATTGCAAGCTCATCCAATGGGGGAAATTGGGAGAAACAAACAGTAACAGAAAAAGAAAGTTATGACACAGAAATTAGTAATTAAGGCTGTGTTTGGTAGCCAAGAGAAGAAAAGAAAAAAGTACAAAAATTGAATTATGTTCTTAATTTAAGAAATTCTCATTGTGCTTGGCATGTCCTGAACCAAGAGAAGATTCTTTTTTAAATTTCAAAACAAGTTTTCTTTTGGTGCCAAAAAATATCTTGCCAAAAACACAAGAAGATACAAAAACTTTTCTTTTCTTTTCTTCTGGTAGCTAAACATATATACTTTTTTATTTTCTTACCATGTCATTTCTTTTCTATGCTTTTCTTTTCTTCTCTTGGCTACCAAACACAGCTTAAGATAATTACTATAACTAACATTCCGACAGTCTGATGGTTTCCAGACTGGGGTTAAAGGAAGGAATAACATATAGAGATCTCAATTCATTCTGTTGGCTATATGAAATCAGAGACTGAAGATAAAACATTAAACTATCATAGCACCTATCAAGAAGATCAAAACATTCTACTTTCATAAAACCTATTGCAGAGACTGAACTGGACTGGAAAACTTCAGAAAAGATTAGGAGAGCGTAGAACGGTAACACGCAAGTAATCAGACATTAAAATAAGCTGTGATATTACCTGATTAGAGCTAGCGACAATGATGGATTACCTCTGACTCTCGCTGGACAGAATAGCAGTTGAAAAACAAGAAGCAAAGAACAAGAGGACCTGGTTTCACCATCGATAACTAAGGGAGCCTTCACCACCAGCCCAACCTATTGCTAGTTTGCTACACTATGATAGGCCTGCTACTACTTCACCATAGAAGCACACACTCAGAAGAGTATCTTTTCTCAATAACAAAAAACCGATGGGATGTTCTCCTTCGTGTATTTATAAAATAAAGTAATTCAATTATAAAACAGACTCTCCATGTATGGGAGAGCTGGACAGAAAAGTATCCTTCTAAAAACAATAAAAAAAATAGAAAAGAGTAGTTACTAAAATGGAAAACACAAAATAGAAACTTCCAAGCTGCTCCTAAAATGAAAGTAGAAACCAGAGAACCAAAAGATCTCCTAAAATCTTGCTGCTCCTAAACTCCACGCAATCTGGCTTTCCCTCTCGTCTTCTCCCTAGCCCTTGAAGTCCTTTCTAGATCTATCCAATCCTCAACTGATTTGCACCTCATCTCTCCCCTTCCTAAATGCAAATCCCTTGAGCTCAGCCACCCAGCTTTTGCTGACGATCTGATGATCTTCTCCAAGGCTGACCCTCTTTATATTTCATCTATCCTCTCTTTCTTGCATCTCTTCGAATCCCTCTCTGGCCTTCAGATTAATCTTGTTAAAAAAGTCCCATATCTTCCGGAAGTGATGGACTCTCTCAAAGCCTCTCTCCTCCAATCCTTAGGATTCTCTCTTGTCTGCCTCCCCCTCATTCCCTCTCGTCCCTCTCCTCATCACTGCACACCCATGCTTAACCTCATTTGTAAGAGACTCTAGCTCTAGAAAGCAAGCTTCTATCTTATGTGGGTCGCCTTAAACTCATCAGATCGGTCCTTCGATCATGATTCATTTACTAGTCTGGTGTCTTCAAGGTACCCTTTACCGCCATAAAAGTTGTTGAATCGCTTATGTCCTCTTTCCTCTTAAAAGGGGTTGACTCCTCCCAATTCCTTCACCCTCTCAGTTGGTCTTCTATCTATCCCAAACTTGAAGGGGGGCTTGGCATCCACAGAATCAAGGACATCAATTCTATTGGTACTCTCAAGCTCATCTGGAAGATTGCTTCCAAACATAATAGCATTTGGGTCCATTGAGTCTATTCCTATCTCCTCCTAAATGACTCTATCTGGACCACCCCCCCTCGATTTGATGCCTCCTCCGTTCGATGCAATAATCTTGATCATCGTCCCTTTGCTCTCAAGGTCATTCATTCCTCCATTTCGGATGGTCTCTCCATCTTCCTCTGGTTGGATAATTGGCACCCATCTGGAGTCCTCTTCTCCGTTATTGGAGCCAATCTATTTACTCATCGAGCCTCCCTAGAAACTCCTCTATTGCTTCTATCATTTCCAATGGTATATGGACTCCCCCTCCCCTTCGCTTTCCTTCTTAACATTTGCATTCCCTCCGTCCCCTTCCCTCTCAGCCCCTCTTCTTGGAGATAAAATCTCTTGGCCACCTTCCCCCTTTGGCAACTTTAGCTCCTCCTCTACTTGGAACTTCATCCGTTCCCACTCCCCAAGGGTTCTTTGGCACAAGGTGGTCTGGTTGAAAGGCCTCATTCCTAAGAACAACTTCACTGTTTGGAGAGCCCTGTCTTACTGCCTTCCCACCCAATCCTTCCTTCGTTCTCATCACATCACTGTTCCTCCTTCCTATTGCCTATGTTGGAATGGTGTTAAAGATTCCAAGCATCTCTTCTTTTCCTGCCCATTCTCATCTACATTTAGAAGAAGGTTCTTAGTTTATGCTGGCTCGGTAAGAGAAGCCCTTTGCCTTTGAATAGAGAATGGATTTGGATTGGTATGAATGGATTTGGATTGGTATGACCTTTTCCAGCTCTTAGATCTGTGAAGCTATTGGGAAGTTGGCCTTTGGTGCTAGTATTAACCACTTCTAGATGGAGATAAATCTCCATAGATGGACTTCCAACTTTTGTTCTTTTGATAAGATTTGGAAAGCCATCTTCTTAGAGGTCGGTTCTAAGCTTAGGCTGATCCCACACCGCCTGGTTCATGACTCCCCAAGGAACAGGCTTATTGTTGTCTCCTAGGGCCTCCCTTCTTCCTTCCTCCTTCCTCCTTCCTCCTCCCCCACCCCCTAGGGTTTTGCTACCTTCTTGTGGCTCTTTCTTTTTCCTTTTGTTGGCCCTTGGGATTGTATATTCCTCCTCTTTTCTTTCCTTTTGGTAATGAATTATTGGTCCACCCAAAACAAACAAAAAAGGTAAGGTAACATAAGGCTAGGTAGGAGTGTAGGACTACCCAACCCCAGATAGGATCAACAAGTAACTCCAAATAAAACACAGAAGTAGGTACTGATATCAGTATTTGTAGTACCCCAAAACAGTAGCTAAATAACCTTCTTACAATCACAATAAAACCTAATAACAATAGTCTCTGTCCCTGCCTAACGAAGTACAGCAGTAACAACCTAGAAAAGCAATCAACTAGGTTCAGAATAGGTTGAATCCAGAATATTAAAAAGCAATCAGAACAACAATAGTCGAACAATAGTTTGGGCTCAAAATGAAGCCAAAACTAAGATTTTAATAATATGAAACAAACACCAAACATCAGACCGAAATCCTGGACAGAGAACATATTGCCTCAGTTTTGGGATTCAGGTCAAAATAAGGGGATTTTCAAGATTTCAATAACCAGACCTCAGAAGGCCCTGTTCCCCTGGTCGAGTGGGGCTTCTAGGGAGCCCAATGGACCCTAAAACTAGGGAGCCCAATGGACCCTAAAAGATGGGCCTGAATGGCAAAGAAGGTTGGGAGATATGTGGGTGCACTTGCTGCCCAGAAATCCCCAAATAGGCAGTGCTGCAGTCCGTGTTTTGCAGCCTTAGATCAATAGCAACAGAAGCAGTCAATGGACATCTTTAATGGGTCTTGGATAGGCTTAGTCACATTTAGAAAATAGTAGAATAAGAAAGGGAGAAGAGAGAGGATCGTAGGATAGGAGGGGAATGGGGATAGATGGCTATCACAGCCTAGGCATATCACCCAACAAGACTCTCTCCGTCGTAACCTCTCTCAGTACAATAGTTTGCATAAAGTAAGCTTCAATCTTCATTAAAATCGTGGGGAGACGCTTTGGGTCTATTACAATTTATAGGCTCAAGTATGGAGCCATAAAAATAGAAACTTAAGAAAAATGAAACGAAGAGAAAAAGGAAACAAAGAGATTAGTAAACTCCTAAAATAACTAACTTTGCTTGTCCTTATACAAAGTAACAAAAAACTAATTAATTACAAAATGGAAACAAATCTGAACCATCTAAGGGCCTGTTTGGACTGCTGTTGCACTGCATCATAGGCCCTATGCTGGAAGGACATGTAAGTATTTCTCCTGGTAAAGAAAACGCTAAGAACATGCCTATATAGAGGTTTATGTAAGTGTTTTATAGGGTATGCAGCATAGTTGCTTATTTAGATGATACTTTGATCTCATAGAAGAATAACTATCTAATCAGTGAATCTTTTTAATGGTCAAGAAGTTAAATTGGCTGCTGATCTGCAAAAATCCATTGAATGGATGAATATTGTCAGTTCATTAAGTGGGATTTCTACCTCAAAACTTCCTCTGTGATGATGCCATCAGTGGTTGGTATAAAAACATCATGTACAATATTTGTTCATGAGGCATAGAGCATCTGGAAAAATAAAGACAACCTGATAGTTACACCTTAGGTTTCACATACCTGGGTTTGATGATATTCTGTTTTTTACAGAAGTGTTCAGTTGCTTGTAAACTCTAGGAACTTGATCAGGGTCACTGATTGAATCAAATCAGAAAGATACACTCCAATTATCATATTTCTAGCAACTTGATTGAGTTCTATCAATTTGAAAACGAACATGTTGCGACCTTTCTTCAATTCATGTCAACATCATATAAAAGTTAGGTTGATTTAAACAGTTCAACTGGTTTTAGAAAACAAAAAATTTAATCTTTAATACAACTTTCACCATGAACAACCATGTTTTGGATCTCTGAGTATCGGTTTTTCAAGGGGTCCAAAAAGAAATCAACTCTTCCAAGTGACTCAACTTGGCAGCCGTGTTGCCTGGACACTTCAAACTATTGGTCACAAATCCTCTCCGATCACTTTCTCTTCAAAGTAAACAAAGCCCAGGGGTGTGGGACCTGCTGAACCCCTGCAGCTCCCCCCTCTGTTTTGTTTCACCTATCTTTCAAGTGACTGGAGAGAAGCCGCATCATTAAATTATGAGCTGCACCCATATCCCACAGTTCATGTAAGCCAATACAAACACAAGAAATGGAATCTTATTTTGCAGCCAAGTTGCATTTTTTGATGTGTCCTCGTAGAAATAGCTTGGCAGCCAACCTAGTGAATCTGACAAAAAAATGTGGTAGTCCTTCATTAGGGCTAGGATGCTCAGAGTTTATAGAGGTAAAGGAAGGATTTGATTCAAACCCTCAGGGATCTGTTGTTTTGTTGGGATAAGGCTGAGTTGTGTTTTTTTGTTGCTTTGTTCCATAGCAGTCATGCAATGTGACAACTTCCTGAACATGTCTATGATCTGATTGAGTGATCCATTAATATGTCAGAGTTACTTGAACTAGATTCATCTATAGCTTAATACCATATGAGTTTAGATTCACCTAAGTTTTAGAGAACCTCAATAAACCAGAATAGCGGACAAAGAATCACAATTCAGGTTTCAAGGAAATTCAATAGAAGAGACTCCAGAACTCGGATGTAAATAAAATGCAAACAGATATTACCAGGAGGAGAATTACTTACTAAAAGATCAAACCAATCTGAAGGTCAGATTTTAAGATCCGACAGAGTTCCAGTTCACCAAGGAACTCCTTAACAGAACAACATAATCAGAAAAAAGAAAAATTACAACATAATCAGAAAAAAGAAAAATTAAGTAAATTGATAACCCAGCCACAAAAACAGATCTAGGAATGGCAGAAGGTTTCAAAGAATGGACAGAATATTATATAAAAAATTCACATTGATCTGATGGCTAGACTATTAGTTATAAGGAATCATATCAGTCATACAAAATCATGAACTAACAATCAATTGCAGAAACTGAACATCAAAACAAGCACAGGTTACGATCCATAATAACAGCAGAGAGGACTGATTAAATAACTAGTCAAGAGATCCTCAAACAGAGATCGCAGGAAAACTGACCTATGATAGAATTAAGGACCAGAAAAATAGAGGATAAGATTCCGAATCACAACCAATCACACCCACTGGATCACCACAGCATGAATCTATGGAATCACCACAATAAAGGATTCTGAATCACCATAGAATTCTGGGAAGAAGAGCCAACTTTATTATTCATCAAATCCTGTGGCTCTTTGAGCCTTAAAATGTCTTTAAATAGAATTCATATTGGCTCTACGAATGTCCTTCATCCAATAGGAAATAGCCCGACTACAGATAATGTAATAAAAGAACAAAACATAAAGGAATAGAACTCCTAAACTGTTGGCAGGAAGAGGAGTTATTGATGAGTTTCTAAGACCTAAGAGATTAGGTTAGAAACTCAGTTGAAAACCCGAATCACAGTGAAGAGAAGAAGATCAGATTTAGAAGAATTCCAATAAGTAAAAGGTCACTTTAGTGGACTAGAACAACTCAAAAGATAAGTTTGATATGGAGTTATAAGGGTATCTACTAGGAATAGGATTCTTTGAAACGAAATTTCAGAAGTGACTACCAATGGCATATCTTACGGGGTTCAAACCAGCAATTTAAAGAGTATTAGGAAATCAAAAGATTTCAGCAATAATATAAGAATACTAAGCTGAAAGAGAAAATCAATGTGATCAATGTGATCTTAAAATAGAATAAAATTAGAAATCCAATGCTAAGTGTGCAAGCAGAATTGAAATCCAATGGTTAGATTTGAAGTTTCAGAAAATTCCTAGTTGGGGTAAGAGTTCAAATTAGCACAAAAATCAAATTTTGAAACCACAAGAAGGTTCAGAATAGAAACCAACTGCTAAGTGTGCAAGCAGAATTGAAATCCAATGGTTAGATTTGAAGTTTCAGAAAATTCCTAGTTGGAGTAAGAGTTCAAGAAACTATAAAAAATATAGGATTTTTATGCTGAGAATAAACTCAGAACTAAAAATTGTCATGAAAATAGATTAGAATGGCAGGAACTAATATTATAATCAATGGAGAAGAAGAAGAAAAGAGAAGAAATGTGAAGAGGTTTGGGAACAGCACCAAAGCGCTTAAAAGAATGGCATATTCTTTACTCCCACTTTATGCACTTATAAAAGAGGCTCATTACATAATAATAATAATAAGAACAAGGGCCCATATACCAAACCAAGGGGCCAAAATAAAGTCTTTTGAAGCCCAATTAGCCTGCCCTTAACTGCATCAATGCCATTTACACCAAAACTATCATAAAAGAAGGATAAAGGTAAAGTACTAACTAGTTAGAACTCTGTTGCTTACCAACCAATATAAGTACCTAATTAAAGTCGAACCCAATCAGTGGTAATGAAATAGGCCAGCCATTGTCGGGTGAGGCCAAAGTCTCGAATTCCCTACCTTCCGATGAAGAAGTAATGAAAGTTCTAATATAGATTCAACATGCTTTAGGATGAAAGCATGCCGTGAGCCTTGGGAGTTTCACTCATGGAAGGTACCTTTAGCTTGCTTCCATTGGCCTCATATCGGAGGCGTGGGTGAGTTCGATCTTCGGATGGGTTGAGGCTGTCCTCTCCAATTATCAATTCCTATCTAGCATTTCTAAGTTCAATTTCAAGTATAACATCTTGAATACTAAAAAATACCATGGCTAAAACTAGGTGAACTGAGTTCAGGATTGAGTCAACTCATCTGAGTTTCCGACTGAAATGACTGTCTGAGTTGACTCAAGCTCTTTCCTCCTTTGGTACTTATTTGAGTACATCACTTTGTGTCTTCCTTAGTACCTTGAGTGACTTCCTTCTTTGCCATGCATCTTTTCCTTTTTCAGGTTTCAACTTGCACCCATCATTCTCGCCTAGGAAATTGCTGGTCTTTCTTTGACATCAGCAAACAATCTCAGTGGACTGTCCCCCACTTGCTACCTATTGCTGCTAGACCTACTAAGCATGCAAGAATGCAGCCATATATAATTTTATGACTCTACAGTGCAAGAACAAATCTCCCAGAAATAGGTATTCAAAGATTAACCTCTGATCAGAATACTAGAGATTAGGGCACTAAGAATGAATGCAAATAGTCCAGATTGCATTGCACAGTTGAACCTCAAACAGTTGCAACAAATAAAAGTCCTGCTTGGACTAGACAACGAGTATCATTAACAATGGCACAACTGAAGAGAACCTGGACCTATAGATGACTAAGTAAATAAAAGTAAGTCATAACATGAGGAAAAATAGCATCCATTCTATCATAATGAAAATTTCAATTTTGAAGGAACCAAAATTGCAATCCCATATTAATTAATTTCTCGTAAAGTGAAGCCAACCTTATAAAACACTGATAACAAACAAGTCTAGTAGCCAACATAAACTGCAGCATTGACTACATAGCAGTCATCATTCTTATCTCCCAGTTCTTCCACACACACACCACTTGAGCATAATAGTCCACCATCCACCATATCAACACTCACAATGTTACCACTGCAAATCATGAAAGCAGAATCCAGTGTAAGTAACAATTCATTTTAGATCCTTATTTGATCTTAATGCATGTAGTGTATCATGACACAACTAAATAAGTACTCCATTAAACACAGATATTTCAGATATCAAATTTCAAAGTACTGCCATGGCAGACACCCACATCCATCTCTGTTGGAAGTCAAAGCTCCTGCTTTCTGTATAAGCCAGCATAACCTTACAGCAGGTGCTGCACTGGACTCCCAGCATTCATGTCAGGCTGAAACTATTCAAATTTTTAACATAGGTGAAGGCCTGGCTGACCAGGCACGAAAATTCACAGTCCAAAGACAATGTAAATGGTCATCCTCACTCAGTCACTTGTATACACTCATGGATTGATGCAAAAGAACCAAGTATACAAATACTGAATAGAAATGAATGTGTTAAAGCTGTGAGAAATCATAAGCGAAGCCTCAATTCCAAGGGGAGATTTGTCCTCCATTTTCTTCAAAATTCCAAGGGATTCCTAATTATGATTGGGTTACATCAGGGATCAACCAAAGCCTTTACTTGTTTGTGCTTATCATGGATGAATTAACCAAGAGCATTCAAGACGAGGTCCCGTGGTGTATTGTAACACCCCAAAACCGCCCTAGAATAGTTAAATCCTACATGCAGTATTTCTATGTTTAGAGTCCTATGTCATCAGTTTCTAGTTCATAGTCTACTCTAAAACCTTGCTCTGATACTACCTTATAACACCCCAAAACTGCCCTTCGGGTAAGGGTTGTCAAAAATCCCTAAAATTGTTCGGTTTTAGAGTATGAACCGAAACTGAACCAATATACCAAAATCATCAAATAAACCTCAATGTACTCATCAAGAAAATACAGCGGAAGTTTTAATGAGAGTATGATCATTATCTAAATAAGTAAACTCAATTAATCCAAAGTCTAAAGGTGTTTATGACACTACAATTAAAAGTAAGATAAGATAAACTTTGTTACATCCATCCACTTAAACCTTAAAATAATCCCAGTTATAGAAGTTTAAATTCAAAGTAAATAAATCTATTGTAAATAAGTGCATATCTAATATCCAATAAACCATCAATTATTCCCAAATTGTGCATCATCTCCTCTAGTATCCCCAATGCACTCATCACAATAGCAAGCCTCTTGATTCTCTACATTTGGAAAGTAAAAAAGGGGTAAGCTTGAGAAAGCTTAGTGAGTGACAGGGACAGAACATACAATATCAGTAAACAGATGCTTTCAAGAACAGTGGCATATCAACACATAAATTAAGTAAATCTGAAAAATATAGCAAACTCCATTACATATGCCATGACCTCAATTATTCACAAAATCGATTTCCATTTAACAATTCTAATAGGATTCAAAGAGTGGCATGGCTAAAATTATAGTTAAAATTATACATCACAACCACTGGGATGAGACTCAAGCTCTTGGCTCTCGGATCCGGTAACGGGCTCCTACGGAGGGGAAACCACGTTCCTTAACGTCACGCTCTTGCCTCACTCCTGGGCTCAATAATTCCATCCCAACACATAACCCTCAGTTGGAAGGGTTGTAGTCCCACAATGTTCCATTTTATTTATAGTTTAGAAAATAACATGCATAGTGTTTCAAATCAAATTTTTGAACAGTACGTGAAAACTAACAATACTGATTCAGTAATATAAAGTCTAATACAAAATAAAATTAAGAAGAAAAAAAAAGCTTATATAAAAAGTAGTACTAGAGTTCTGTGGGTTTCACTCACCTGATAAGATCAATTTCAAAAAATGATTTACCGTTTTCCAATTACCTTCAATCTAACTCTTCCCTATATACAAAATAAAGTCAACCTCAGTACCCTTCCTCTCATGATCCTATTTGGTTTAATACATTTTTATCCCTTCAAATTGTACCCTATTGTGTGAAAATTTCTGGAACTCTATTCTTGCAGCACCAAAATCCTCTTAAGAGAATGTTTTAGGCTTGATCTCAATTATGGAGATAAAAAATTTCAAGTTTAGATTCTGCTAGAAAATTATATCAGTTAACTTCTCATACATAACAGACCATCATTGGTTTATAGAATCATAATTTTGTATCAATACCATTATCCTCTCCTTTAACAAAGATTTAGAATTTATGTAATACAATACCAGCCCAAAATTATAGAATTACAATCATGGGATCAGAAGTTTAAATATCTATTATAGCTAGCTGAAACCAAAATAAGTTCCATAAAATCAAATTCTAAACTGTAGAATTGATTTACTCTTCCAATAGCAAAAACCCTATTCAAATTTCGGATTTCCAAATCGTTTCCATGGAAATATAAAGGTTAATCTATATATATATATATATATAGCGTTGAATGCACTAACCTGACTTTTCTTACTTCAGACTTGACTAAGCTTGTTGGAGTTCTTTTCAAATCTTCGTGAAACAAGGTTGCAATAACAATGGCAGCAAAGTGTTCCTCTTTCTTTCTCTAATCTAGGCAGCAATTATGTGCACTCCATTGTAAAATAGAAGAAAGAATGAAGTAGTGTAGCCCTCTTCTTCTCTCGAAACAATAGAAGAGAAAACATCCCCCTATCAATCTCATTCACGATTCCCCTAATTTCCTTAATTCCCCTTTTTTTTCTTATAATTATCTTCTTTCTAAAATCTCTCCCTCACTGCACGATTTTGTGATAACTGTCTCCCTCTTTAAATCCTTAAAGGAGAGGGAGTGGTTGTATCCAACAAGGAAAGAGAAAAAGGAGGAAGAGAGAAAGCCCATGTTTGAGAGAGGACGGTGGATATTCATATCCAAATAAATAAGGATTTAAAGAGGGAGATAAATAGGGATTTAAAGAGGGAGGCAGCTATCCCAAAATCGTGGAGTGAGGGAGAGATTTTAGAAAGAAGATAATTATAGAAAAAAAAAAGGGGGGGAATTGTGGATGAGATTGAGAGGGGGTTGTTTTCTCTTTTATTGTTCTAGAGAATAAGAGGGCTGCATTACTTCATTCTTTCTTTTATTTTACAATGGAGTGCACATAATTGCTGCCTAGATTAGAGAGAGAAAGAGGAACACTTTGCTGCCATTGTTACTGCAACTTGTTCCACGAAGATTTGAAAAGAACTCCAGCAAGCTTACTCAAGTCTGAAGTAAGAAAAGTCAGGTTAGTGCATTCAACGCTATATATATGGATTAACCTTCACATTTTTGTGGAAACGATTTGGAAATCTGAAATTTGAATAGGATTTTTGCTATTAGAAGAGTAAATCAATTCTACAGTTTAGAATTTGATTTTATGGAACTTATTTGGGTTTCAGCTAGCTATAATAGATAGTTAAACTTCTGATCCCATGATTGTAATTCTATAATTTTGGGCTGGTATTATATTATATAAGTTCTAAATCTTTGTTAAAGGGGAGGATAATGGTGTTGGTACAAAAGTATGATTCTATAAATCAATAACGGTCTGTTATGTATGCGAAGTTAACTGATTCAAGTAAGAAATAATTTTCCAGCAGAATCTAAACTTGAAATTTTTTATCTCCATAATTGAGATCAAGTCTAAAACATTCTCCTAAGAGGATTTTGCTGCTGCAAGAATAGAGTTCCAAAAATTATCACACAATAGGGTAGTACAGTTTGAAGGGATAAAAATGTATTAAACCAAATAGGATCATGGGAGGAAGGGTACTGAGGTTGACTTTATTTTGTATATAGGGAAGAGTTAGATTGGAGGTAATTGGACAATGGTAAATCGTTATTTGGAATTGATCTTATCAGGTGAGTGAAACCCACAGAACTCTAGTACTACTTTTTATATAAGCTTTTTCTTTTTCTTAATTTTTTCTTAATTTTATTTTGTATTAGACGTTATATACTGAATCAGTATTGTTATTTTTCACGTACTGTTCTGAAATTTGATTTGAAACACTATGCAAGAGCGTGACGTTAAGGACATTGTCCGGTTCCATGAGCCAAGAGCTTTCCGCTCACTTTTCCATTATGGTTGGGTATGTGGACCGGGGGTGAGGCAAGAGCGTGACGTTAAGGAACATGGTTTCCCCTCCATAGGATCCCATTACCGGATCCGAGAGCCAAGAGCCTGAGTCTCATCCCAGTGGGTTGTGATGTATAATTTTAACTATAATTTTAGCAGTGCCACTCTTTGAATCCTATTAGAATTGTTAAATGGAAATCGATTTTGTGAATAATTGAGGTCATGGCATATGTAATGGAGTTTGCTATAATTTTCAGATTTACTCAATTTATGTGTTGATATACCACTGTTTCTGAAAGCATCTGTTTTATGATATTGTATGTTCTGTCCCTTTCACTCACTAAGCTTTCCCAAGCTTATCCCTTTTTTACTTTCCAAATGTAGAGAATCGAGAGGCTTACTATTACAATGAGTGCACTGGGGATATTAGAGGAGATGATGCACAGTTTGGGAATAATTGATGCTATATTGGATATTAGACATGCACTTATTTACAACAGATATATTTACTTTGGATTTAGACTTCTATAACTAGGATTATTTTAAGGTTCAAGTGGATGGATGTCACACTTATCTTATCTTATGTTTATGTCATAAACACCTTTAGACTTTGGATTAATTGAGTTTACTTATTTAGACAATGATCATACTCTCATTAAGACTTCCGTTGTATTTTCGTGATGAGTACATTGAGGTTTATCTGATAATTTTGGTATTGGTTTAGTTTCGGTTCATACTTCTAAAACCGAACGATCTTAGGGATTTTTAACAACCCTTACCCCTAGGGCGGTTTTGGGGTGTTATGTGTATACTCTTCACCGATGATATCGTTTTGGTGGATGATTCGAAAGCACGGATTAACACTAAGTTAGAGTTATGGAGATTAATCTTGGAAACAAGAGGCTTTAAGATTAGTAGATCAAACAATGGAGTATATGATGTATAACTTTAGTCACCCTATGTTGGATAATGATATGCTGAAAATTGAGGAGAGAGAGGTATCGCAAAGTGACTATTTTAAATATCTGGGGCTAATCATAAATATAGAAGGTGATATAGGGATGATGTTTCATAGAGAAATTTTTTTTTTTTTTGGATGAATAAATAATTTATTACCGAGAAGAAAAATATAAAAGGGGGGAAGAGGGGTGGAGAGCCTTAGCTAACAACAAAACACAGGCCGGAGGCCAACAAACAAAAAAGAAAAAAAGCCGGAGGCCAAAGCAAGGAAAAGAAAACAACAAAATGAGCAAGCTCATCCAACAGAAAGGCTACAAAGAGGAGGGGGGAAGAGAGCCAGGGCCGAGACCAGGAATCCATCAAGTGGGGGGGGGATAAAGTCAACCTGTAGGTTCCAAGAGGCAATAATGAGAGAATTTCTTGGTGTATATGGGACTGGGCAGGTATGAAGGAATGAAGCTTTAGATGTGACATCGAAGTAGATAGCTTTCCAAATCTTATCCAGAGAACAGGATTTGGAAGTCCATCTACGGATGTTGCGCTCCATCCAAAGGTGGTTAATGGTGGCGGCAAAGGCTAATTTTCTAATAGAATCACAAATGGAGGAACCAAAGAAGATCATATCTATCCAGTTCCATTCCCTATGAAAAGGAAGAATGGATCTTCTAGACGGCCAGCATTTGGACAGAACATTAGACCATATGAGGGAGGAAAAAGGGCAAGAGAAGAAGAGGTGGGGGATACCCTCAATTCCCATGGGGCAGAGGCAACAGGCAGGGTTGGATGGGATATGACGATGGATGAGGAATGCTTGGGTGGGAAGGCAGTTCGAAAGGCATCACCAAAGGATAAAACTGTGGCTGGGAATATGCCCTTTAAACCAAACTACCTTGTGCCAGGGGGCAATTGGGGAGGGGGTTCGGATGAAAGACCAGGCGGAGGCGGAAGAGAAAACACCATTTGGGGAGGGAAGCCAGATGCATTTGTCTACCCTTCCTCTATGGCCAAGGGGAAGGGGGGAGGGAGGACCATAGGTCAAAAAGGGGAGGAGAGGTGGGAGGGGACCAGCCGGTGGGGGAGAGGATAGAGGAGACTAAGGCATTAGAAGAGAGGCCCGAAGAGCAAATGACTCTGGGGGGAGGATGTGATAGAGGATGCCTGCATGATGCCATGGGTCCTTCCATAGGGAGATGGATTGACTATTACCAATCTCGAAGGAGATGGCAGTGAGGGCCAGGGGTCTATGGTCGAGGATCTTGCGCCAAATCCAGGAAGCATCAGAGATGGAGGGAGCAATCCAAAGGGAGTTGGATTTGAGAAGACCACAGTAAATCTAGTCCACCCATATACTCTTATGTTTGGACACAATCTTCCAGAAAAGCTTGAGGATTCCAACAGAGTTGGTGGTTTTGATTCTTCTAATCCCTAGACCACCTTCGGCTTTAGGGAGGCAAACCTTTTCCCAGGTTAAAGGTCTGAGGAATTTAGAGGCATCGGTCCCCTTCCAGAGAAAAGAGCAAAGGATGCCTTCAAAGGTCTTAATGACAGAACCAGGAAGGCCAAAGATGCCTGACCAGAACAAGTACATAGATTGGAGGACTGATCTAAATCAAGGTCAGGTGGCCAGCAAAGGAAAGAAGATTACCTTTTCAAAGTTGAAGCTTTTTCCTAAGATTATCTAGCATAGGAGCACAGTGGTGGGCAGAAAGCCCAGAGGAAATTAGGGGAAGGCCCAAATACTTGACCGGAAGGGAGCCAGTAGGGATACCTACAAGCTTAAAGAGAGCGTCACGAACCTCAGTGATGCAGATACGGCTGCCCTTTCTTGTTGGACCAGCATGACCGGCTTTGGAAGCCAAGAGCCAAGAAGAACCGGTCCAGCCCAGGGTTTTGGTCCAAAAAGGGTTGGAAATGAAATTAGTAGTTTACTTAGTATTTTATTTCATGCTTTTATTTTCCACACTTGAACGTAGGAGTAGGATTTATTTCCTTGCTTTGGTTTCCTTTTTATAGTTGTTTCCTAGTTTAGGCTAGTTTCCATTTCAGTTAAGTTTCTAATTTCATGTTCCTATTTTCTTATATATTGGTTGTAATCAATTGAAGATTTAGAGAGCAATTTGATTATTGAATGAATGTGAATGTGATCCTCCTTTTCCCCCTCTCTACTCTGATTTCCCCTCCCTTCCCTAAGGGCTCTCCATCAACTTGGTATCAGAGCCGAAGGATCCTATTCCTTCCCCGTCTTTCTTCTTCCCTTCCCATTCTCTGTGTCGGATTCCACCGATACTGAGAACACAGTGAAAAAA